>NW_006256901.1:3621204-3671711 GCF_000478725.1 Eutrema salsugineum | reverse complement strand
GCTATGATTAATGAACTAAGCAAGCAAACAAAACAAGATGATGGTGATTAAGCAAATGATAAAAGCTAAACCTCTAGATGTGATCATTGATTAGGGTGCTTTAGATATTGAATCATGATGCTAAGAACATAATGCAACACTTGCTACTATTTAGTCTAGGCTTCTTAATCAGATTAATTCATTCCCATGACAATAATCCCTTTGCAAATCACTTTATCAAGTCTAACAACCATTAGATATAATCAAGCAATCAGCAAGCATAATGCATCAAGCCTAATAAGTGACCAAACAATCTCTCAACCAAGAACACTGAATCTTATACAGAAAGACATAACAAGCAATCACATGATCTCAAACATTTCAACTTAGAACTCTAATCTAGACTAATCCTCTCATGAAGGCATTAATCTCTACTCTAATTCACTTTCAAACCAAATCATCATTTGTGAAATATGAATCAATGAGCATTAAGAAACAGTTCTAATATGTCATTCATGCATTTAACAAATCATTCCCATGATGAAAAAGGCATAAACCCTTAAGTTAGCTCATTCAGGCATTTCATCAAACACCTTGTGGGTGGAGAAATGCCTAAGTTCTAGATCAAGCTTATAATGAGACATCTAGCATTAAGAGCAGCTAACTAAGGAAATGAAATGAGAATCTAGACCCTAAACATCACAAATCAAACATCTAAGCACCCTAATCTACACACCTAGAAGTTTAAAAGATGACTACTCACTAATCATGAAGAACACATCTAATCTTTTGCAAGAGATGATGTTAATCATGATTAGAAGCAGAAATGAGATGATGAGATAATAGGAAACAGCTTTGGAATGATCAAATCCCTTAGATATCTCTTAATCAAACTCGTTTTTACACTAAAATGGAAAGAGAAACAAGAGAAAAACAAAGCTTAAGTCTTGGAAAAAACCCTAAAAAGCATATATAGTGTCTCTTGCGGACCGGGTCAGCCCAGGACAAACTGGATCCTGACCCGGCTTTGATGGATAGTGGTGTGGTTTGCCACGGTCAGATGATGCTTGGACAGACCGTGGCAAACTGACTGTGGCAAACTGATAGTGTCAAAGTTCTTGGACAGATTCTTCATGATCAAGGTTGCCATGGCTTGATTTACACCATGTCTAGTGGCCGTGTCTCTTCTTTTCTGGGTTTGGGTGATGAACTTATTGGATTGCCACGGTCTAGTAGCTCTTGGTCAAGCCCCGTGGCAAGTGGTCATGTCAAAAGCCGAAGGTGTGTAAAAGTTGCTATGGTCAAGTCCTAGACCGTGGCATTCAAACCGTGTCAAAACCCGAATGCTTGTAAAGTTTCTCCCAGCCAAGTGTTTGTTTGCCACAGTCAAGTGTAGACCATGGCATGAAGATCGTGTCAATCGCCGAAGGTGTGTAAAAGTTGCCACGATCAAGTCCCAGACCGTGGCATTCAAACCGTGTCATGTTTCACTTAGCTTGCATCATTCAGGGCTGTCTGGACCACTTCGCATTCCGGAGAGTGTAACTCATACGATACTTGTCCGAATTGAGTGATTCCGGTTGAAGAGGCGAGAAGACTCATATATCTACAACCTTGGTGAAGGAAGCTTCGGTGCTTGGGAAGTGGAAGGCTTCCTGGAGGGCTCATCTTCGCAGTGCATTTACACGATCAGGGAGAGGCGTCTAGACATGTGTCCATTCCGGACACCGTATCTTCCTGATCATAGATCTGAATTGAATTATCTTAGACGTTCTGGAAAGAGGACTCAAATTGCTATGATTCTCATGAAGGCCTCGGAAACCGAATCGGTCTGGAAGTGCACCGTCCTTCGCATTCTTTGGAGCTCATCGGCTTGGTCCAAAACGGCAGCGAGACACGAGTTTCTTCCGACGAGCTTAACTTTCTGCTCACGCGTCCGAATTCCATGATTCCACTTGTTCTGGAACCGTGATCTAATCTAATCCAACTTTGAGGAAGCCCCCGACAGCTGAATCAGACCGGAAGGTTCCCCGGACAGGCGATCATTCAAGAGTATCGGATTGCTCCGGAATGGATGCGAGAGAGGTCTGTCTTCCGGTGACCGTATCTTTCAGCTCAGTGCTCCAAATTCTCTGATGCAACCTGTCCTGGGTTCTTGACTCAATTATCTCCAACTTTGCTGAAGACCCTGTAAGCTGAATCGGCCGGCAAGAGCTTCTGGTGACGCGATTTTGGATATGTATCTGCACCCGGGTTTTTTGGCCGAGAGACTTATCCGCGGTACGTGTTTTTGGCCGAGAAAGCTACCCGCGGGAAGGATTTTGGCCGAGAATCTTCGGCCATCAGTACATAATTTTGCCTAGAAACCCAAAATTGCTCCTTTTCACCATTTTTGATCATTTCAACTCCATTTCTTCATCTGAATCACATCCTCCACTCCAAATAAGCTCCAAAAGCACCTGTTTAACACTCCGAACCATGCAAAACTCTCTTGGACCTAATGCAATCTCCTAAGTCCTAAAAAAATGCCTAAAGACCTAAAATGTATGCAAATGAGACATAATTTGGACTAGAATATGTACATTAAATGATGCAATTTATGAATATATCAACTCCCCTACACGTATCCTTTGCTTGTCCTCAAGCAAAAAAGGAACAAATGAGAGGAAAAGGTTGAATGCATTGGGAGCTCATTTTTCCTTTGAAAGAGAAAAGTGACCACTTAGAGAATTCAAGTTCATGCTCAATATGCAATGCAAGACCATACTCTGATGTATCAACTCAACAGTAATCTCCACAAGTTCTCTTATTCCTCTACTCTTTGACATTCATTAAGCTCTTTACCAAGTGGATCAAATGATGCAGTGTTCAAACAAGCAAAGTTTGGCTAGGGTGAGGTAATGAGACTAAAATGGTCTCATCAGCGCCTAAGTGGGTTCAATGCAGCAAGGGGATCTCTCTATGAATGATCAAACTTTGGCAGAATGCTAAAGGTAAAAAGCAACCTATGCATACAAGGGCAAGGACTCATCCCACCCCACACTCTACTCAAAGCTTTCTCACTTGCTCAACCTCTCAAGAACCTCACTTTCCACACTCATTTTCCTCTCACTAGGGGACTCACTTTTCATTTTCACACTCAAGTCTTGGAGTTCAAACTTTACATAGCTCTTTTTCACTTTCTTTTGTAACTTCTAGCCTCTTTTTCTTTCTTTTTAAAACATTTGAGCTCTTTGGCTTCTTTTCTTTTCCTTTCACTTAGAGGCTAGACTCTTTCTTTTCAAAACACTAGAGCTCATTTTCTTTGACTCAAAACTCCAAGACTGATTTCTTTTCTTTTTTTTTTCTATCCCCTAGTTCTCACCACTCTCCTTTTCCACTCATCTCTCCTTTTTCCACTCACCAACAAGTATCCCCCCACACTTAGTTCTTGCCAAATCTCTCAGCTCCTTGATGATGGAACTTAACACTCAATGAGACTTGCCCTTGTCGCTCTAAACCTAACACTTTCTGCTAAATTTGATCCAAGGTGGCCTTTCAATCACACACAAACATTTGGCTTGAAGGAAGGATGGGTTCAGGGTGAGGAAAACTGATCCAGATGTGGACTCAGCTATTTGAGCTAAGGCAGAGGGTGGTAAAAACAGGATTCTAGCTCAAATATGTATATAGGTATCCACAAGCTTATTCAAACAATGCATCACAAGATAATTTCAAGTCAAGTTCAAGGTTTTCACTTATTAGAGTTGAGTTCAATTCAAACTTGCTTCTCAGATTTAAATCATTTCAAGCCTTGCAAGCACATAAGTCATTTCACAAGCATATTTAATCCAAATTCTCAAAGTGATGTACTCTCAAGGAAAGAACCTATCATTACTCCCATGCACAATGAAACCTATATGATGCAACTAGACTCAATCTTAAAAATGTGAAATGCAACTAGAATGAACATTTTTTTGTGAAATTTTTTCAGATTTTTCCATTTTTTTGTTTTTTATATGCACTTAGATGAATGCAAAATGAGACTCAAAGTGAAAAGGAAAATAAGAACAGAATAAACATGATTAGTAAACACAAAACCCCTCCCCCACACTTAAATAACACAGGCCTTGTGTTATAAAAGCATGAGAAAGAGGAGAAATCAAACATGAAATGCAAAAGATAAAGAAAAATGCTAAATGCTCATTTACAAGTGTTTGGAGTGCTACCTGGTGTGGTTCTTATGTAAAAGGGGAGTGAGTATCTGCACCAGATGAGGCCAGACATCACTGGAGATGGGTTTGGCTTGGCCTGAACTCCCTTGTGCGGCATGGACTTGTCTTGGACCAACTCGCACACCCAAGTAGCACACCAGGCGGCTCACCAGTTTTCATTCCTTAAGTCCTTCCTCAGCTTGTTCACAGACTCCTTTTCAATTTGTCCTTGGACCACAGCATTCCTTAGTCACCTTAGACCTGAAAACACTTCACAAAACCCATCAAATTATCCTAAAACATGAAAAAGAAGAGAAAAGATTAAGAAGATTATATACAAGGATAAGCTTGGGGTGTCTCCCAAGAGCACTTTGTTTAAAGTCACTAAGTTTGACTTTGAAAAACCTGTTTTTAGCTGGGGTGAGGTTGAGCACTGATGCTTTTCAGCACTTCAATGGTCCTGAGCAAGAAAGCTGAGTTGGTTTGCTGCCTTTGGGAACCATTAGACCCTTGTCCTTGAGATCCCATCTTGAGACCTTTGTCCACCAGCTCTTGAATACCATCTGGGTCTTTATCAAAGATGGCCTTTGTGAGACATGCCCTCACTTCAGCAAACAGACCTGGTTTCCCATTGCAATCCAGCTTATACTTCAGAGATCCATCATCATCAACCCAAGGAGTGAGATCAAAGTCTTGGGAAGAAATATCAGGTTTAATACTCTTGTCTTCTGATGCTGAGCCATCACTTTTGGCGTTAATCATCCTTAGGTCACTAAGTGTAAGAGACCATGAGAGTAAGATATCTTTTTCTCTGATCAATGGCCCTCCAGTCTCATACTTGTAACCAGAGTTGATGTGGGATTCTTTCTCATTTTCCACAGATGAAAGAGATTGGGATCCACCTAAAATCCCAGCACTTCCCACATACTTCATCTCAAGTACCTTAGGCGGTTCTATCTCTTGGACAACTGATCCACAAAATTCAGCTAAAGGTGGTTGAACAGGGTAAAAGGCATCCTTATCCACCTTTGTAAGCACCACTCTTTGAGTATCAAAGTCAATCATTGCACCAGTGGTGTTGAGAAATGCAGTTCCAAGCAATAGGGGGAGCTCTTTGGTCTTCTTCATCTTCATGATGACAAAATCAGTGGGGATTACACATTCACCAACTTGAAGTGGATAGTCTTCTAAAAATCCATATGGTTTCTTGGAGTAGGAATCACCAAAGGTGATAGAAGAAGGGTAGGACGTTATAGACTTGACCTTTAGCTTCTCCATCATATCTTTAGACACTATACTCACACTTGAGCCTGAATCACACAAAGCATTCTCAACTCTAAAGTTGCCAAGAGTGCAAGAGATGGTGAACTTCCCTGGGTTGCCTAGCTTTGGGAGGGAGGTGGGCTTCATCTGAGTTGATTCAGAGGTGGAGGCACTATCTGTTGGCATTGCTTGATCAGTTGGCAGCTCCTTTGTTTCAAGAGACTCTGGATCATTCCCTTTCTGAACAGAAAAAATTGAACCGGCTGCCCCCAGACTTTCATTCTCAATGTCCTCATTGAGTTCATGTATGAAGCCCATGAAATCCTCTATAATGGCATTCTCATCCACATGAGTTTGTGCAGGTTCACTAGAGACTTGACCATAGAGAAGGTCTTCTATTTCTTGCACAACAGCTGAGTGGTCATCATTGGAGTAGATGGCATTGCAATAATCCTTTGGGTTTTGAACAGCTTTACCAAGAAGAGAGACTTATGGTTCAGAAGTGCAGATGCCCTTGTTCTTTTTAATAGCCTTTATTTCAGCTCCTAGTGTCTCCAGGTCAGATACCATCTTTTGTTGTCCTAGTAAGAGCTGTTGGAGAACAACATTGAAATCAGGACTTTGTTGAACAGGTGGTGGGGTAAAAACCAGGAGGTGGTGGCCTTTGTTGCTGGAAGCTGAGTTGGTTATTGAAGCTATTCCCTTGATTCTGAACCGCTGGTTGCTGAAAACCCTGTTGACCTTGGGAGTTACCTTGGTACTGATTCTGTTGAACAAAGCTTTGAGGGGGGTATATTTGGTCTTGGGGGTTGGCCACATTGTTGCTCCTATAGAACAAGTTCTGGTGTTTATTGAAGTTGTTGTAACCATTGAACTTGTTTTGATTCCCAATGAAGTGCAACTCCTCTTGAGTGAGACTCTCTTCGTTTGTATTTGTGAAGCATCTCTTTTCCACACTCACATAGTTTATAGGCTTTTGAGTGGCAGCTAGGGCTTTTTCAAGCTTGATATTCAGCACTTTGATCTTCTCTTCCAGCTCTTGGTGTCTACCAGAATCTTCTCCTCTATAGCTTTTATCATAATCTTCCCCATAAGTGACTTGGCTCATGGCTAAGTTCTCAACAAGTTCCATAGCTGCATTGATTTCTTTTGCCAAGAAATTTCCATTTGATGCTGTGTCCAACTGAATCCTGATCTTAGGAACAGCTCCTCTATACAAAGTGCTAAGTAGAGAGGCTTCTGAAAAGCCATGATGTGGACACTTATTTGTGTAGCTTCTAAACCTGTCCAAAGCTTCTCCAAAGGTCTCATTAGAATGTTGAGTGAAGATGGAAATCTGGTTCCTTAGCTTTGCAGTCCTTGAGCTTGAGAAGAACTTGGATAGAAAGGCAATCTTGCATTGCTCCCATGTGTGGATGGATCCTCTTGGGAGGTTCTTTTCCCACTGATGTGCCTTATCTCCAAGGCTGAATGGGAACAATCTCAGTTTGAAGCTGTCTTCAGATACCCCATTGATCTTAGTGAGATCACAAACTCTGTCAAACTGATCCAGATGCTCCAAGGGATCCTCCATAGGTAAGCCATGGAACTTCTGATTCTGAACCATATTGATCAAAGAGGCCTTCACCTCAAAGTTTTTGTTTTGGACAGGAGGTGGCCTGATTCCTGCTCCATAATGGTGTGCATAAGCTCGGTCATTCTCACCAACAAAGACTGGTTGGGGCTGATGACGTATGGGTGGGTTTGGGTGGGGCTGTGGTGGATTAGGTGGATCCCAATCTCTTTCAGCTGTGGAAAATGAGAAAGAATCCCACATCAACTCTGGTTACAAGTATGAGAATGGAGGGCCATTGATCAGAGAAAAAGATATCTTACTCTCATGGTCTCTTACAATTATCAGAAACTAATGATAACAATCCCCACACAATATGGCAACGGCGCCAATTGATAACTTAAGTTTTTAAGGCCTTAAGAAGGGTTATCAATCCCCTTGTCAAAGTAGTATAAGGGGTGTCAATCCATATGTGTGGTAGTTAGGCACTAGTTTATGTGATAAGTTCTTAAGTCAAGTGATCAAAGATGAGTTTTGGTGTGAACAAAGTAACAAGAAAGCATAAAACAAGAAACAAACAAGCTATGATTAATGAACTAAGCAAGCAAACAAAACAAGATGATGGTGATTAAGCAAATGATAAAAGCTAAACCTCTAGATGTGATCATTGATTAGGGTGCTTTAGATATTGAATCATGATGCTAAGAACATAATGCAACACTTGCTACTATTTAGTCTAGGCTTCTTAATCAGATTAATTCATTCCCATGACAATAATCCCTTTGCAAATCACTTTATCAAGTCTAACAACCATTAGATATAATCAAGCAATCAGCAAGCATAATGCATCAAGCCTAATAAGTGACCAAACAATCTCTCAACCAAGAAGACTGAATCTTATACAGAAAGACATAACAAGCAATCACATGATCTCAAACATTTCAACTTAGAACTCTAATCTAGACTAATCCTCTCATGAAGGCATTAATCTCTACACTAATCCACTTTCAAACCAAATCATCATTTGTGAAATATGAATCAATGAGCATTAAGAAACAGTTCTAATATGTCATTCATGCATTTAACAAATCATTCCCATGATGAAAAAGACATAAACTCTTAAGTTAGCTCATTCAGGCATTTCATCAAACACCTTGTGGGTGGAGAAATGCCTAAGTTCTATATCAAGCTTATAATGAGAGATCTAGCATTAAGAGCAGCTAACTAAAGAAATGAAATGAGAATCTAGACCCTAAACATCACAAATCAAACATCTAAGCACCCTAATCTACACACCTAGAAGTTTAAAAGATGACTACTCACTAATCATGAAGAACACATCTAATCTTTTGCAAGAGATGATGTTAATCATGATTAGAAGCAGAAATGAGATGATGAGATGATAAGAAACAGCTTTGGAATGATCAAATCCCTTAGATATCTCTTAATCAAACTCGTTTTTACACTAAAAAGGAAAGAGAAATAAGAGAAAAACAAAGCTTAAGTCTTGGAAAAAACCCTAAAAAGCATATATAGTATCTCTTGCGGACCGGGTCAGCCCAGGACAAACTGGGTCCTGACCCGACTTTGATGGATAGTGGTGTGGTTTGCCACGGTCAGATGATGGTTGGACAGACCGTGGCAAACTGACCGTGGCAAACTGATAGTGTCAAAGTTCTTGGACAGATTCTTCATGATCAAGGTTGCCATGGCTTGATTTACACCATGTCTAGTGGCCGTGTCTCTTCTTTTCTGGGTTTGGGTGATGAACTTCTTGGATTGCCACGGTCTAGTAGCTCTTGTTCAAGCCCCGTGGCAAGTGGTCGTGTCAAAAGCCGAAGGTGTGTAAAAGTTGCCATGGTGTGTAAAAGTTGCCATGGTCAAGTCCTAGACCGTGGCATTCAAACCGTGTCAAAACCCGAATGCTTGTAAAGTTCCTCCCAGCCAAGTGTTTGTTTACCACGGTCAAGTGTAGACCGTGGCATGAAAATCGTGTCAATCGCCAAAGGTGTGTAAAAGTTGCCACGGTCAAGTCCCAGACCGTGGCATTCAAACCGTGTCATGTTTCACTTAGCTCGCATCATTCAGGGCTGTCTGGACCACTTCGCATTCCGGAGAGTGTAACTCATAAGATACTTGTCCGAATTGAGAGATTCTGGTTGCAGAGGCGAGAGGACTCATATATCTACAACCCTGGTGAAGGAAGCTTCGGTGCTTGGGAAGTGGAAGGCTTCCTGGAGGGCTCATCTTCGCAGTGCATTTACACGATCAGAGAGAGGCGTCTAGACATGTGTCCATTCCGGAGACCGTATCTTCCTGATCATAGATCCGAATTGAATTATCTTGGACGTTCTGGAAAGAGGACTCAAATATCTCTGATTCTCATGAAGGCCCCGGAAGCCGAATCGGTCTGGAAGTGCACCGTCCTTTGGAGCTCATCGGCTTGGTCCAAAACGGCAGCGAGACAGGAGTTTCTTCTGACGAGCTTACCTTTCTGCTCACGCGTCCGAATTCCATGATTATACTTGTTCTGGAACCGTGATCTAATATACTCCAACTTTTATGAAGCCGCCGACAGCTGAATCGGATCGGAAGGTTCCCCGGACAGGCGATCATTCAGGAGTATCGGATTGCTCCGGAATGGATGCGAGAGAAGTCTGCCTTCGGTGACCGTATCTTTCAGCTCAGTGCTCCAAATTCCCTGATTCAACCTGTCCTGGGTTTTTGACTCAATTATCTCCAACTTTTCTGAAGACCCTGTAAGCTGAATCGGCCGGCAAGAGCTTCCGGTGACGCGATTTCGGAAATGTATCTGCACCCGGGATTTTTGGCCGAGAGACTTGACCACGGTACGTGTTTTTGGCCGAGAAAGCTACCTGCGGGAAGGATTTTGGCCGAGAATCTTCGGCCATCAGTACATCATTTTGCCTAGAAACCCAAAATTGCTCCTTTTCACCATTTTTGATCATTTCAACTCCATTTCTTCATCTGAATCACATCCTCCACTCCAAATAAGCTCCAAAAGCACCTGTTTAACACTCCAAACCATGCAAAACTCTCTTGGACCTAATGCAATCTCCTAAGTCCTAAAACAATGCCTAAAGACCTAAAATGTATGCAAATGAGACATAATTTGGACAAGAATATGTACATTAAATGATGCAATTTATGAATATATCACCAACAAAACTGGAATGGCACATGTGCTTAAGCTCACGTATATATCCCTTTGACATCAGGTCTTGCACTTGCTTCTCCACCTCTCTTGCCTCTTCGGGGTTAACTCTATAGGCAGCTTGGTTGGGTAAAGGTGCTCCGGGAATCAAGTCAATTTGATGCTCTATTCCACGGACGGGTGGCAAGCCAGGATGAATCTCTTCCGGAAACACATCTGTGTATCTGTCTAGCAACTCCTTGACGTCCGTAGGCAAGTCTTGTTGCTCCTGATCTGAAAACAAACCTTCCTTGAAGATCATTAGTAGCACCTTTTCTTGTAAATCAAGGGATTTTAGCACAACCGCAGTGTAACATAGAGGTTAGTCTTTACTTACCTCCGAGCCTCTTGACATGGCTTTATGCATCTCATGCACTTCTTGAGGGGTGAGTGGTGCTAAGTTATGCTTCTTGTTGTCGTGTGTGAAAGTGTAATAGTTGGTGCGGCCGTTGTGTAGGGTCTCCTTGTCAAATTGCCAAGGCCTACCAAGTAATAAGTGCCCGGCCTGCATGGGAACTACATCGCACACCACCTGATCTGCATACTTACCAATGCTGAACGGCACGGAACTTGCTCGGAAATCTTGAGCTCGGTCTCATAATTAAACCATTTGAGTTTGTATGGCTGAGGGTGCTTAGTCTTTGTGAGCCCTAGCTTTTCAACAAGGTACTTGCTAGCCACGTTAGTGTATGAGCCTCCATCAATGATTAAACTACATACCTGATACGATCCTCCCAAGGATTTGCACTTGCTCGTTCGGTTGAGGTTGATAAGACTCGGCCTAAATCGGTTGCTCGGAGAGATGCTAAGGGGTGAGAGGATATTTAAAAGATCCTTAGGCCCAACTCGGGAAAACAGATGGAGAGCGAGACAGTGATTACTCCGAGTTTGAGATCTCGCGGGTATAGGATGAACAGGCGTGAGACTGATCTCGAAAGTCCTGCTGCCCCTAAACTACTTTGAACGAAATCGAAAACAAGATGAAGGATAGAGGCTGCGTCGAATTCTATGGACTGAATTCGATAAACCAAAGAAAAATTTCAAGGCTAACCACCAAAGAAAGAAAACTCAAGAAGAACAAGAGAAAAATCTCGAAAATATTTTATAAAAAGGTCAATGCCAAATACATGAGAGTCTGGCCCTTTATATAGGGGCGAAAGGGAAGTGCAAAAGACATAAAAATTAAATGAAAACATTAAGACTAGTTGATTGACCACTCGGCTCCCTTGACTGACTTTTCGGTTCCGTTCCGCGAGTGATCATTCGTCTCCCTTGTAACGGCTATCTAACAAACTACGGACATTGGGTTGGTGTAACCCTTAACCTCATTAAAACCCCATCCGGTAAACCCATTGGGACAAACCCGGATGTAAGGAAAAAGAGTATTAAGGAGCTACACCATCCGAGTAGGTCAGAAGCGTCACGGCTTGGTCACTTGGTGTAGCGTCCGAGTTCTTGACCCATAGATCGGAATTTAACCTCCAAACGGTCATTGATAGCTTTTTGGCGCGTGACCGTGTCATCGGCCCACTTGGAACGATCAGGTCATCATTCGGGTCTTGTCCCTTGTCTCATGTCCCACCCGTGTTTCTTGTTCCGTCTGGCTGTTCGGCCTCAAGGTCGTCACTTGGGTCCATGCTCGTATCATTCCCCCCTTCTTGAAAAGGACTTGTCCTCAAGTCTGGTCCATCTGGGAGAAAAGGAACTAAATCAGCAATGTTAAAACTAGAACTGACCGTATACTTACCTCGGAGATCGATCTGATAGGCGTTGTCATTGATTCGGTTTAGAACCGTGAATGGTCCATCGACTCTGTGTAAAAGCTTTGACTTCCGTTCCTCAGGAAATCGTTCTTTCCTTAGGTAGATCCATACTTGGTCGCCTGGCTTGAACACACGTTTGTTCCGTCCTTTGTTTGCTTTTCTTTGAAACTGTTCGGGTTTCCTTTGAATGTTTTCCTTGGCCTTTTCGTGCAACTGTTTGACCATTTCAGCCTTTTTCTTGCCATCTATGTTAAGTCTGTCACTCATAGGCAAAGGGGTTAGATCAAGCAGTGTAATTAGATTAAAACCGTACACTATTTGAAAAGGAGAAAACATGGTAGTTGAATGGACCGAGTGATTATAAGCAAATTCAACGTGTGGCAAGCAATCTTCCCAAGTTCTAAGGTTTTTCTTAATCACAGACCTTAAAAGGGCTGACAAGGTTCGATTGACTACCTCTGCTTGACCATCAGTTTGGGGGTGACAAATTGTCGAAAAACATAGCTTAGTTCCTATCTTTGACCAAAGAGTTTTCCAAAAATAGCTAAGGAACTTAGTGTCCCGATCTGAAACAATGGTTCTAGGAACCCCATGCAAACGGACAATCTCTTTAAAGAACAGGTCGGCCACATTTGGAGCATCATCGGTTTTATTGCAAGGATTGAAGTGAGTCATCTTAGAAAACCTATCTACGACCACAAAAACCGAATCTCTACCTCTCCTAGTCCGGGGTAATCCTAAGACAAAATCCATAGAAATGTCGGTCCATGGTTCACTGGGTATGGGGAGTGGAGTATACATACCTGGGCCTTGGCTTCTGGTTTTGGCCATCTTACAAATTGTGCATCGGCCACAGACACGTTCCACATCGCGTCTCAGGTGCGGCCAAAAGAAATGATCTTGCACCACGCTTAGGGTCTTGGCTACTCTAAAATGCCCCATCAGTCCACCACCGTGTGCTTCCCTAACAAGTAAATCACGAAGGGAGGTGTTAGGTATACATAAGCGGTTTTCGTAAAAGAGGAATCCATCACTCTGGTAATATTTGCCGTGGGAAAACTTCGAACAGGCTTGGTAGACTTCCTGGAAATCTGGATCAGTGAGATATGCCTCCTTTATCATCTCGAAACCAAGCACCTTTGCATCCAAGGTAGTAACCAAGGCGTATCGTCGAGAAAACGCATCGGCCACTATATTCTCATTGCTCTGTTTGTACTGGATGACATACGGAAATGTTTCTATGAACTCCATCCACCTGGCATGCCTCTTGTTGAGCTTCTGCTGTCCCTTTAGGTGCTTGAGTGATATGTTCATAATTTGCATCATTTAGGTTGCATATTTCATTCCAAATCATGTTTTATTTCATGCATTTTAGGTCCTTAGGGTTTGTTTTAGAACTTAGGAGATGCATTAGGTCCCAATGAGTCTTTGCATGTTTTGAGTGTATATCAGGTGCATTTGGAGCTATTTAGAGCTGGAAAGATGAATCCCGGAAGTGGAATGGTGGTCAAGGCTTGAAAAATGGTGAAATTGGGTTTTTGGAGGTTATCGGCCATTCTCGCGCACCAGGAAGGTTTTTCTCGGCCAAAACGCGTACCGCGGGTGGATTTTATTGGCCATTCTCACGTACAGCGACTGGATTGTATCGGCCAAAATCTCTGGGTGCAGAGATGTTTCCGAAATCGCCTGTCCGGGGAACCTTCCGGTCCGATTCAGTTGGCGGGTGCTTCATCAAAGTTGGAGAGGATTGGATCACGGTTCCAGAGCAAGTAGAATCATTCAATTCGGACGCCTGAGCAGAAAGTTAAGCTCGTCGGAAGAAACTCCTGTCTCACTGCCGTTTTGGACCAAGCCGATGAGCTCCGAAGAATGCAAAGGACGGTGCACTTCCAAGCCGATTCAGTTTCCGGGGCCTTCATGATAATCAGAGACATTCGAGTTCTCTTTCCATAACGTCCGATATCATGCGATTCGGAGCTATGAGCAGGATGATACGGTCTCCGGAATAGACAAATGTCTAGACGCTTCTCTCTGATCGTGTAAATGCACTGCAAAGACGAGCGCTCCAGGAAGCCTTCCACTTCCCAAGAACCGAAGCTTCCTTCACCAAAGTTGGAGATATATGAGTCTTCTGTCCTCTGAAACCGGAATCACACAATGCGGACCAATATCCTGGAAGTTACGCCTCCCGGAATGCAAAGTGGTCCAAGTTGCTCTGAATGCTGCGAGATAGTCTTGCGACTTGGTTAACTCGCAGGCCTGAAGACGAATGCCTGGAAATTGATGCTGCGAGTTGAGAAGTGCGGGTAAGCTATAAATGGATGAGGTCTGAGGCTCCCGAGCAAGAAAATTGCTAAGTCCACGATCGTGCGACTTAGGCATGCGAGTTGGCCGCGCCTGGAACCAAGCCGCACGATCACTCGCAATCTACTCCGACTTGAGCCTGCGACCTGTGTGTAATGGAGACCAACCCGCACGGTTTGTACATTCCCCAGAGACCACCTTGGTCCTGGGAGTTGAAGAAGAAGAAGATTAAGCCGCAGCAAGACTCGCAAAACACTCCTACTTGGGCGTGCGGCTAAGACAAAGCGATTAAGTCTCACAAAACAAGTTCTTCATCTACTGCAACTTGGGCATGCTACCTGGGAGACACTGGACCAACCCTCAGGATTTCCACTTTACCCACTAAAGCCTGGTCAGGACCCGGTTTGTTCCGGGCTGACCCGGTTCGTTTTTAGAGAGATATAAATACTTTTTAGGGTTTTTTCCTAGAGAACTAAGCTTTATTCCTTTTGTCTCTTGCCTCTTTTGTGAAAAAGACTCCACTAAGAAGAGAAACATCGATTATTGAGTGTTTAATTAAGAGAGTTTAAGAGATCTTTGTGTTTAAAGCTGTTTTCTTCTGAATCTATCATCTATCTCTTCATCTATACACTTCTAATCATGATTAACAACACATCTTGCAAAGGATCTAGTGTGTTGATCATGATTAGTGAGTAATCTCCATATTAAAGTCTTAGATATGTAGATTATGGTGCTTAAGTGGTAGATTAGTGAGCTTAGGGGTTAGATCATGCATATTCCATTCTCTACAACTTGTTCTCTATGCTAGATCCATACAAATCATATGTGGTCTAGATTCTGGGCATTTCATGCACCAAAAGTGTTTGATGAAATGCCTGAACCAAGGTTGTTAGAGGTTTGTTATTCATCATGGGAATGATTGTCTATATGCTTAAATGACAGATTAAACTGATTCTTAATGCTTGTTAACTCATGTTTCACTGATGATGATTGGGTTAGAAACTGTTTTAGCATAGGAGTTAATACTTTCATGAGAGGATTAACTTAATTAAAGATGTTTATGTTGAATGGCTTGCTTGATCATATGATTCATTAGCTCATTAGTTTATCACTGAAGGCACCCTAATCCACTATCATGTCTAAGACCTTTCTCATCATCATTCATACATTCTCATCATTTGTCATTGTTTAGTTCTTGTTTAATCATTTCATTAGTCTTTAATCCTGTTTAAGTTTGTAGTTGTCTCTAGTTAACCAAACGACTCTTGTTTGCTTGAATTAAGAATCTGATCACATAGTTTAGTGTCTAACACCACATATGGATTGATAAACCCCTTGTACTACAAGACATGGGATTGATAACCTCTACAAAGAGCCTTGAAAACTCTAGTTATCAATTGGCGTCGTTGCCAAATTGTGGTTTGTTTAGCATTAAGCTTTGATCTGTTGTTGAGATCAAGTGCTTTCTTTCTTGTTTTTACTGATTACTTTCAAGTTCTATTTGTGATTTCAGGTGTATGAACACCAGGTCTAGATCAAGAAGCTGTGGTCCACCTTTCCCTCTCAACGACAACATCAATCTTTTGGTACCAAGGAGGAGAAGGGACAGACGTGGAAGACAGGTTGATCAGGCTGATATGGAAGAACAAAGAGAGCACTTGGTAGACATAGAACAACCGGTTCAAGAGCAACAGGCTCAGGGTAATGGAGCTGGTAATGGAATTGGTCATGGGTTAAATCAGGGTAATGTTCATCAGGAACAGATGCATCACCAACAAGCTTATGTCCACCAGGGACAAGCTCAAGCTCATCAACAGAGGCATCAGGCCAATGTACAGCAAAGACAACAGGTGCACCACCAACATCAACCTTTCCAACACCAGCAAAGGAGATATGAGCAACCCCAAGTCTATGTTGGCGAGAATGACTGGGCCAATGCTCATCAATATGGAGCTGGAATTCAGGCACCACCTGTGCAAAACAACAACTTTGAAGTGAAGGCATCCTTGTTGAATATGGTTCAGAACTCAAAGTTCCATGGATTAGCAATGGAAGATCCCTTGGAACACTTGGATCAATTTGATAAGGTGTGTGACCTGACTAAGATTAATGGAGTTTCAGAAGACAACTTCAAGCTAAGACTATTCCCATTCAGTCTTGGTGACAAAGCTCACCAATGGGAAAAGAATCTTCCAAGAGGCTCCATTCAAACCTGGGAGCAATGCAAGCAAGCTTTCCTATCTAAGTTCTTCTCCACCTCAAGAACTGCAAAACTGAGGAACCAAATCTCTAGCTTCACTCAGCACAGCAATGAGAGTTTTGGTGAAGCATATGAGAGATTCAGGAGCTACACAAACCAATGGCCACACCATGGGTTTAGTGAGGCTTCCCTTCTCAGCACACTATATAGAGGAGCTCTTCCCAAGATTAGAAACCAGCTGGATACTGCTTCCAATGGGAACTTTCTGGGAAAGGAAATACATGCTACTTTAGAGCTAGTGGAGAACTTAGCATTGAGAAATGATACTTATGGTGAAGACTATGACAGATCAAATAGATCTGAAGGTTCAAGCTCAGAACAGAGGCTCACTAGGGAAGTTAAGGAGTTGAGAAGTGAATTAGACAAGCTGAAATTCACCACTCAGAAGCCAATGCATTTTGTTGGAGAGTATGAGGAACCTTCTCAAATCTTTGAGAACATAAGTGAAGAAGGTTTTACCCAGGAGGAGCTTAACTACATTGGGAATCAGAGGTTCCAGAGATATCAGTATGGTAATGCCAATCCAAACCTTTCTTACAGGAACACCAATGTAGCTAACCCACAAGATCAAGTCTATCCCAATTCTCAAGCTCCAAAGAACTTTGTTCCCAAGAACAACTTTCAAGGATCTTTTCAACCCAAGAATCAGTTTGCTCAGAATCAAGGTTTTGGTCAGCAACAACAGCCATTTCAGGGTACTGGTTTCAATTCCACTACAAGAAAGAGGGGCTTTTCCAACGAATTATTTACGACAATTTATAGTCGCCGTAAATTTACGACGACATTACGTCGTATTTACGACGTTCAAAAATTTCGTCGTATTTACGACGTTCAAAAATTTCGTCGTAAATTCGACGTAAAAAAGTACCCTTGTAAAATCGTCGTAATTTTACGACGATTTTACGACGAATAAAGAATGAATTTTATTTCGTCGTAATGTTGTCATAAAATTTACATCGATTATACGACGAATAGTCCTCTATCTTGTAATTGACGTAAAATCGATGTAAATGTGATGTAAATTTTATTTCGACATAAATTTGATGTAAATATGCAATGGTAATATGTTGGTAACCAAACAAAAAATCTATATATACCCTTTCTTCTCTCATTATTCCATCAACCCAAAAAAACATATAAAGACACAAATTTTTTGAGTTTTTGAATGTTTAAGTAAAATTTTTAGTAGTTGAAATTTATATCAAATTTCAAAAACAAAAAGTCAAATATTTGTTTTTGAAATGTCTATATACGATCTACGAAAGTGGATGTATATGCCCAAAAATGGTGATGGGTCGTTGACTGAAGACTTCAAAAACGGATTGGAAATATTCATGTACCAAGCCAGCCTTATGCAAACTGTAATTGAAAGCGGCAAAATGTATTGTCCTTGTGTGAAATACAAAAATAGGAAACATATTCCTATTGACACTGTCTGGCAGCATTTATTGAATAGAGGGTTCATGCCCCAATACTTTATTTGGTATCAGCATGGAGAGGGATATGGTCAAAGTAGTGGTCAGATGGCTGCACGGAGTAGTAGTAATCATCAAGAACATGGGGATTTTGAAGCGTCAAATGATTATCAAAGTAGTCAAGTTCAGGGTGAAGATCATGATAGGATGCATGAAATGGTTACTGATGCATTTCATGAAACACATGCTGATACTGTTGAGGAGCCCAATGCAGATGCGAAACGCTTTTATGATATGTTAAACGCAGCAAAACAGCCTCTTTACGAGGGATGTAGGGAAGGTTTATCAAAATTATCATTGGCAGCTCGGATGATGACAATAAAAACTGATCACAATCTATCTGAAGTTTGCATGAACGATTGGGCAGATCTTATTAAAGAGTATTTGCCAGATGATAATTTGGCTGCTGAAACGTATTATGAAATTCAGAAGCTGGTTTTTAGTCTTGGATTGCCTTCTGAGATGATTGATGTTTGTGTTGATAATTGTATGCTTTTTTGGAGAGATGATGAAAAGGTTGAAGAATGTTGTTTCTGCCAAAAGCCAAGATATAGACCGCAAATTGCTGGGCGTAAGAAGATTCCTTACCAACGAATGTGGTATCTTCCTATCACTGATAGGTTAAAAAGACTATATCAATCTGAACGGACAGCTGCGTCGATGAGATGGCATGCAAAACATTCACAAACAGATGACAAAATGACTCACCCGTCTGACGGAAAATCTTGGAAACATTTTAACACCGTACATCCAGACTTTGCTAGGTCTAAGCGAAATGTTTATCTTTGTCTTTGCACTGACGGGTTTAGTCCATTTGGTATGTCTGGTAGGCAATATTCATTATGGCCTGTGATTCTTACGCCATATAACTTTCCGCCAGATATGTGCATGCAAAGAGAGTTTTTGTTTCTAAGTATATTAGTCCCTGGTCCAAATCACCCGAAGCGGGCCCTTGATGTGTTTTTGCAACCACTCATACATGAGTTAAACCATTTGT
The DNA here is from genome assembly GCF_000478725.1 of Eutrema salsugineum. Classification (NCBI taxonomy): domain Eukaryota; kingdom Viridiplantae; phylum Streptophyta; class Magnoliopsida; order Brassicales; family Brassicaceae; genus Eutrema; species Eutrema salsugineum. The sequence goes on along the minus strand of NW_006256901.1, from coordinate 3,652,711 downwards.
GGCATGTTGGAGTACGAACATATGACTGTTCGAGTGGTAAAAATTTTACGATGCGAGCGGTGCTTATGTGGACAATAAGCGATTTCCCGGCATACGGAATGCTATCAGGTTGGACAACGCATGGGAGGTTATCATGTCCTTATTGTCTTCATAGGACTGATGCATTTCAGCTTAAACATGGTAGGAAAACCTGTTGGTTTGATTGCCACCGTCGGTTTTTACCACCAAACCATCAATATAGAAGAAATAGGCGTTTGTTTATAAAGAACAAATTGGTTCGTCTCCCTCCACCAGTGTACCTAACTGGGGTAGAGCTTGAAGCGCAAATAGATCATTGGGGTGGACTTGAAACGGTCCCCCGAGGAGGAAATTGGCACACTCCAGCGAATATGCCTAAAGGATATGGGGTTCATCATAATTGGCACAAGAAAAGTATATTTTGGGATCTGCCATACTGGAAAGATCATTTGCTTAGACATAATCTTGATGTTATGCACATTGAGAAGAATTTTTTCGATAACATCATGCATACTGTTTTGAACGTCCAAGGAAGAACCAAAGACAGCGTTAAATCACAGATGGACTTGCCCGATATATGTAACAGAATTGAGTTTGCATATGGTGAGTAATGGGAAAGCACCAGTTCCTGTATTTTGGTTGGGTGCTGAACAAAAAACAGCATTGTTTAATTGGGTATCATCAGCCGTGAAATTTCCTGATGGGTATGTATCTAATCTGGCTAAATCTGTGGATAAAGGACAAAAGTTTTCAGGGATGAAAATTCATGATTGTCATGTGTTTATGCAACGGTTACTTCCTTTTGCGTTTGCTGAACTCCTACCGGGACATGTCCATGAGGCACTAGGAGGCATTGGAGCTTTCTTTCGTGATCTAAGTACAAGGACATTATCAGAAGATATAGTTGCACAACTGTCTACAAATATTCCAATATTGTTGTGCAATTTAGAGAAAATATTCCCACCTGCTTTCTTCGATGTTATGGAACATTTACCTATACACCTCCCTCATGAAGCAGAGTTGGGAAGACCTGTTCAGTTTAGGTGGATGTATCCGTTTGAACGATTTATGAAGCATTTAAAAGGTAAGGCTAAAAACTTAGCAAAAGTTGAAGGGTCTATCGTGGCGGGAAGTTTGACAGAAGAAACTTCTCATTTCACGTCTTATTATTTTGCTCCGAAGGTTCGTACACGCAAACGGGCTCCAAGACGTTACGACGATGGGGGTGTAGGACAAAGTTACGCAGTATATATAAATAAGCCTGCATGATTATATTTTGATTGAATAGACGAAATGCCCTTAACAATGTTTTCAAATTTCAGCACTTTTGTCAGTCAAGTCCGAGAATGCATTGACGGTATTTCAGAAGATGAAATTAACAAGCGGAAAGACCAACATTATGCATTGTGGTTAAAAGGTCAGGTCGAGCATGATGACATGACATATGCAGTATGGTTTCATGAGTTGCTCCATGGTCCTATTTCAAAGATAACTACTGCAGCTATGTATTTCACACGTGGCTATGTTTTTCATACTTATAGTCATGGCACTCAACGGGCAACTACAAACTATGGAGTTTTTGTACGAGGTGAAGTAGACTTTTATGGGATCATCAAAGAGATAATTGAAGTGGAATACCTCGGATTAGTAAGAATGAAAACTGTTCTATTCAAATGTGATTGGTTTGATCCTACGGTGGGTTGTGGAGTGCGTATTAACAAATTCGGAGTGGTAGATGTAAACGCATCTCGGCGATACAATAAGTTTGAGCCTTTTATACTTGCATCTCAAGCAGAACAAATCACCTTTGTTCCATATCCTCGAGTTCGGAGTACGGGAATTTCATGGCTGGCGGTTGTCAAAGTTGCTCCAAGGGGTATAATTGATGGTGTAGATCTCCCGCCAATGCAACAAGATGATTGTGTTGACATTACGGAACCTGAGGTTGAAGAACATATTCTTTTAATTGATCCACGTAATCGACAAGTTGAAGATCTCCATGGGGACGAAACTGAAGAAGGTGCTGACGAATCTCAAACAAACAGCAGTGATGATGAAGATGATGAGGACAACGAGGAAAATGTTGAAGATTAATTAAACACGATGACATTTATTTGCATGCTTTGAACGTTTAAATGTAACATTTGTCAAATTTGATAAATTTGTTTAAATTTAAATGTTTTAAAAATGAAAGACAATTATTGAAAGGAGAATTTGTTTAAGTGTTGACTTGGACCATATGTCGACTATTACGACGAATTTACGACGATTTCTAAATAATCGTCGTAAATTCGTCGTAACATGCAAACCCTAAACCCTATAGGGTTAAGCTTTCCCAACTTACAGAATGGTTTTTTGGTGCATTTTCCTGAGTAAACTGATGTATTATATAAGGTTTTGTAGTATAAGATTAGAGAACTTGTAGATATGTGATTTATGTTACGACGACTTTACGACGAATGGGAGTGATTCGTCGTAAATTCGTCGTAACATACCATCAAGTTTACGACGAAATATAACCCCTAAATCTTATAATCAATCTTTTCTGAGGTTCAGGGGGGATTTAGATGAAGAGATTGATATGGCTTACCATCTCATAAGGTAAAACACCTTTTTAAACAAAAAAAAAAAAAAATTCAAATTTTGACATATATGTGTTTATCAAGTAATCTTAAGGTGTTATATACATTTAGGGAATTGTAAGGATTTATCTTAGATCTTACCAAATTCGTCATTAAGTTATTTAAACATGCTAAAAGTTATACAGAACACATATATGATGTATAGACATGCTTGTACGTGCTTATGGATGTTTCAATTTTTGAATTTCATAAGTTTTGGTCTAACCTATCGTAAAATCGTCGTAATATTACGACGATTTTACGACGATATGTGGATACACAGCCGTTATAATTTTTATGATTTATACGGTTTTGTCGTAAAATCGTCGTAATATTACGACGATTTTACGACGAATAACACTGATAGTCGTAAAGTCGTCGCAAAGCCCAGATAGAGCCACGTGTGTTTGTCTTATTCGCTTTGTTGTACAGTGGGACCTTTGCGACGAATTTACGACGGATGCGTCGTAAATTCGTCGTAACTTTACGTCGAATTTACGACGAATATAAATTCTATATATATAGACGCACCCCTTCCTCATTTCGTCGCTCATTACTCTCCTTCCTCTCTCTGCTTCCTCCTCCCTTTGACGCAACCCTCTAGACCAAAATCAGATAATTTTTTTTTTAATTACTTAATATTAAATTAATTTTAAATAGTTTAGAAATTCAAACGGTTTAGGTCGGGAATTAGTTTAGGCTCGGAACTTGTTAGATTTAGGATCGGAATTTGTTAGATTTAGGATCGTAATTAAAAATTAATATATAATTTGGAAAATAAATTTTACCAGTTTTGCAGACGATGACTCAACGGAGGACGCACTACATCAATTTCATGGCGGACGGACACTCTTCCCGGGCGTCTGGCTCGGGAAATACCGGGACCGATGTCCCTTCATCTTCCGGAGCCTCCCAGGTTCCGAATACCGTTGCGGAGCAGTCTCCACCACCGCCTCCACCACCACCTCCACCGCCGGCCGCCGAACCGGTACCCCACCCTCCTCAACCGTATGCCCAATTTATGGTTGAGGACTTACTAGTCCTACCGGGACGGGGGACTTTACGATGTCTGGTTCCCGGAAAAGCGGAACTAGGCTCTTATTGGTAAGTAAAAATTTTTGTTTTTTTATATTTTTTTAATTAATGCTTTAATTTACTTAAATATTAATGTAATATGTTTTTTTTGTTTCATAGGTTTGACTTGGATAATTGTGTCGGTCGGAGCGTTTCCGACACAATTAAGAGTCATTTCGTTGAGCCGCACTACAATTGGAGCAAGGTGTCGCAAGAGACGTTCGACACCTGGTACAAGTGCTTCGCGGTAATGTTTTTTAAATCTTCTTTATATCTTTTCAAATTATTTTAAATTTAATCTTAGTTTTATATTGTTTATATTGCAGCAATGGTGGGACTGGGACATCGGGATCAACGAGACGGTCCGCGAAGCTTTCCGGCTGAAGGCGCAGAAACGCCTAGTCAATACCGTTTCCGATTGGAAGCAGAAGTGGAAGACCGACGGCGACGACGCAAAGCCGAGCCCCATGCCCAGACCGTTGCGTCTAAGTGTTCGGCCGTCCGCAACCGGGTCGGTCCTGACGGTCAGAAGTTAGTGACCCCGCACACTTCTGGCCAAATATCATTTGCAGGCCGACGCCTCATGATGGTAAGTAATTAAATATAAATTATTTCATTATTATTTTATTTTTAATTATTTCTATTTATTAAATATTTTTTACTAATGTTTATTAATTGGTAGGCACAGGAGAACGGAGGAGAACTTCCTCTAATGACGAAGCTCTTCGAGACCACTCACCGGAAGAGGGACGGGAGCTTTGTCGATGCTCGGTCAGAGGGGAAACCCAGGCCACACCTGACGGAACTATCCAAGTACCGTTGACCGTCGCTGAGCAAGACCAGATTTTCGAGGAGGTATGATCTATTCAAATTTTTAAAAATTTATTATATTTATTACTTAATAATTAATTAACGTTTTTATTTTCATTTGTAGGTTGCTCCGAAGAAGAAGGGCCGAACCTTAGGGATGGGCTCTATTAGAGACTGTCCTGCCGCCTCGGCTTCCGGATTCCGCACGCAGGAGGATCCGAGTCATCTTCGCCAGGAGCTTGCTACGGCCAATGCTGAGATCACCACTCTCAGGCATGAGCAAGTGGCCCAGAAGCAGGAGCTCACCGAGATGCACGGCCTCTTCGACATCATTGTAGAAGCGGTTCCGCAGTTGGCCACCGCAATCCGAGAGAGGCAACGGCGAGCACGAGGGATCTTTGAGGCCGGTGGTACTTCCGGTGAGCAGACGCAGGGTCAAACTTCGGCTCTGATAGTGCAGACGGGAAACGATGGTCCAGTAGCCACGGCCGGCCAAGACGGAGAGCCTCCTCGAGACGTCGATCTCAACCTCGACGATTATGATATCACATTATAGTAGGGTTTTTTTTGTAAAAAACAAATTGTATTAAATTTTTTGTTATATAAATTATTTTCGATTTTAAATTTTAATTTAAAATGTTTTTTATATTTTCAATTATTTGATTATTTTAAAAATTCATTAATTAAATTAAAATCAAATTTAATTAATTAATTTATAAATCGTCATAAATTCGTCGTAACTTTACGTCGAACTAACGTCAAATTATGTACGACGAATTTACGTCGAATACGTTTACGTCGAATCTACGTCAAAAATTTACGATGAATTAACAACGATAAATAAAAAATTAATTTCCCTTAATTGAAATTGGTCGTCTCCTAATCGTTGTTTAATCGACGTAATTTTACATCGATTTTACGTCGTTGTTATGATGGATATATTTCGTTGGAAAATTTATGTCGCCATTACGACGAATAATTGCCGACGATATTACGACGATTTTCTTGGGTTGGTAATTTTATGACGATTTTACGACGATTTCTATTTTACGCGATTGTTTTACGACGATTTTTCATTCGTCGCTAATTCGACGTAAATGCCCTTTTACGTCGATTTTACGTCGATATGTGCCGACGTAAAACCCGATATTTCTTGTAGTGTTCACAGCAGCAGCAAAAGGCACCACCAGGGTTTGGTCCTCCACAGTTCCAACAGCAGGCGCCGGTTCAACAACAGTTTCAACCACCACAGGTTCAGCAGCCACATATGGAGACAGACATGATTGGTATTCTGCAACAACTACTTTAGGGTCAACAGATCTTTGCAAGCCAGAATGCAGTCATGCAACAGTAAATCAAGGAACTGAAGCAAAACCAGGCATCAAGCTCAAGGAACCAAAGTCACCTACCTGGAAAACCAGAACCCAATCCCAAGGAATATGCTAAGGCCATTACACTGAGGAGTGGAAAGGAGTTACCTGGTATTGAGAACAACAATGTGATCATTGAGGACAATAATCAAACTGAGGGGGAGACAGCCTTAAAAGAAGATCAAGTTGCTGAGAAACTAAGGACGGAAAAGGGTAAAGAGGCAGCAAAGGAACCTGAACCAGAGAAGACATATGTGCCACCACCTCCATACCAACCCAAGCTCCCATTTCCAGGGAGATTTAAGAAGCAGCTTGTGGACACCACTCACTATGCCTCTCATTGATGCATTCTTAATGATGCCAAAGATGGGGAAGTTCTTGAAGGATGCCATTTTGAACAAAACTAAAGAACTTCAAGGCATGGTGGTACTAAGTCATGAATGCAGTACTATCATTCAGAAGAAGTCCATACCAAGAAAGTTAACTGATCCAGGGAGTTTCACACTCCCTTGTGCCATTGGACCTCTTCTATTCTCTGGATGTCTTTGTGATCTAGGAGCATCAGTCAGCTTGATGCCATTCTCCATAGCAAAGAAGCTGGGCTTTAGAGTCTTCAAGCCTGCAAGGATTTCTCTTATCCTTGCAGATAGATCAGTTAGATTGCCTGTTGGTATGTTGGAAGATCTACCTGTCAAGATAGGTTTTGAAGTTCCAACTTATTTTGTTGTGCTGGAGATGGATGAAGAACCAGTAGATCCTCTTATCTTGGGCAGGCCATTCTTAGCAACTGCAGGAGCCATAATTGATGTGAGAGGTGGGATAATAGAGCTTCAACTTGGGTCTGAAAAGCTCAAGTTTGATGTGAATGAGATGATGAAGAAACCCACCATTGAAGGTCAATGTTTCTATGTGGAGACAATGGATCAGTTGGCTGATGAGTTGCTTGAGGAGCTGAACACTGAGGATCCTCTTCAAGCTACTCTAACTCAAGAACAAGGAGACAATGGGCTCTTAGCTGAAGCAAGTGAAGGGTACAAGTTGTATTACAATGCTAGAGATCTGGGTCCTGAGACAAGGTTTTTGGAGCTAGAACAAAGTGGCTCTGAGGTTTTTGCTATCAAAGGATCAGACACCAGCCAAAGCAGCTTGGACCAGGATTGGAATGAGGCTGATGCACCCCCTGTTGAGCTGAAGTCTCTACCAACAGGGCTCAGGTATGCTTTCTTGGGCTTAAACTCCACATATCCAGTAATCATCAATGATAGCTTATTAGAGCATCAAGAGAGTGCATTGCTTAGTGAGATAAGAAAGTTCAGGAGAGCCATAGGATATTCTTTGTCTGATATTAGAGGGATCTCTCCTGACATTTGCACCCACAAGATTCACCTATATGACCAATCTATGTCCTCTATTGAGCATCAACGACGTTTTAACCCCAACCTTAAGGAAGTGTTTAAGAAGGAGATACTAAAACTTCTTGAGGCAGAGATAATTTACCCAATCTCTGACTCAAGATGGGTGTCTCCTGTTCATGTTGTTCCCAAGAAGGGTGGGATCACAGTGGTTAAAAACGAGAAGGATGAGCTGATGGCTACTAGGACTGTCACAGGACACAGAATGTGTATAGACTATAGAAAGCTCAATGCAGCCTCTAGGAAGGATCATTTTCCTTTACCTTTCATTGATCAGATGTTAGAGAGGCTTGCAAACCACCCCTTCTTTTGTTTTCTCGATGGGTACTCGGGGTTCTTCCAAATTCCCATAGATCCCCGAGATCAAGAGAAAACAACATTCACATGCCCTTATGGCACATTTGCATACAGGCGAATGCCTTTTGGTCTCTGTAATGCCCCTGCCACATTTCAACGTTGCATGATGCATATCTTCTCTGACATCATTGAAGAGAAGGTGGAGGTGTTCATGGATGACTTTAGTGTCTATGGCTCCTCCTTCTCGGATTGTCTCTCTAATTTGTCACAGGTCTTGAAGAGATGTGAGCAGCATAACTTGGTGTTGAACTGGGAGAAATGCCACTTCATGGTGCAGGAAGGAATAGTTATTGGGCACAAGATATCTGAGAAGGGCATAGAGGTTGACAGAGCTAAGGTGGAAGTGATGGTGAACCTGCAAACTCCCACTTCAGTCAAAGGGATAAGGAGTTTCCTTGGGCATGCAGGGTTTTATAGAAGATTCATCAAAGACTTCTTAAGAATTGCCAGGCACTTGACAAGGCTGTTGTGTAAAGAAGTGGATTTCATCTTTGATGCTGAATGTGAAGAGGCCTTCAAGATGATCAAGGATGCATTAGTCAGTGCACCAATTGTCCAAGCCCCAGACTGGTCCCTTCCTTTTGAAGTTATGACAGATGCATCTGATTTTGCAGTTGGAGCAGTACTTGGCCAAAAGAAGGACAAGAAGCTACATGTCATCTACTATGCTAGTAGAACACTTGACTCTGCACAAGAGAAGTATGCTACTACTGAGAAGGAAATGCTGGCAATAGTCTTTGCCTTTGATAAATTCAGAAGCTACCTGGTGGGATCAAAAGTCATTGTATATACTGATCATGCAGCCCTCAGGTATCTGATGACCAAGAAGGATGCTAAACCAAGACTATTGAGATGGGTTCTTCTACTTCAGAAGTTTGATATGGAAGTACAAGATAAAAAGGGTATAGAGAATGGAGCTGCAGACCATCTCTCTAGGCTGAGGATTGACTCTGAAGTGCCTCTTAATGACAGTCTTCCTGAGGAATCACTGATGGTGCTCCATTCTTATTTGGAGTTTGAAGAAGTGGACATCATTCAAGAGAGGAGGATGCCTTGGTTTGCAGACATTGTGAACTATCTTGCTTGTGGAGTGGAACCACCTGAATTAGATGCTTACCACAGGAAGAAGTTCTTCAGAGAAGTTCAAAGATACCATTGGAATGAGCCCTACCTCTATATCCTGAACAAAGATCAGCTGTATAGAAGGTGTCTTGCTGAGGAGGAGATGCAGCCTGTGTTGCAAGAGTGTCATGGTTCAGCTTTTGGGGGTCACATGGGAGCATTCAAGACTGTGGCAAAGGTTCTTCAGAGTGGGTTTTGGTGGCCCACAATGTTCAAAGATGCTCAGTTGGTGGTTTCAGCATGTGATGCTTGTCAGAGGCATGGGAGCATATCAAAGAGGAGTGAGATGCCTCAAAACCCAATTCTAGAAGTTGAGATCTTTGATTGCAGGGTGATTGACTTCATGGGGCCCTTCATTTCATCCTATGGGAATCAGTATATACTTGTTGCTGTGGACTATGTGTCCAAATGGGTTGAGGCCATTGCTTCCCCTACCAATGATTCCAAGGTTGTAGTGAAGCTTTTCAAGAGCATTATATTCCCAAGATTTGGTGTTCCAAGGGTTGTTATCTCTGATGGAGGATCTCATTTTGTGAACAAGACTTTGGAGGGTTTGTTGAGAAAGCATGGAGTGAAACACAAGGTAGCTACTCCTTATCATCCTCAAACTAGTGGCCAGGTTGAGGTATCTAATAGACAGATCAATGCCATTCTTGAGAGGACTGTTAGCTCAAGCAGAAAAGATTGGAGTAAAAGGCTAGATGATGCATTGTGGGCTTACAGGACTGCCTTTAAAACTCCAATTGGGACATCACCTTTCAATCTGCTATATGGGAAGAGCTGCCACCTTCCTGTTGAGTTGGAGTACAAGGCTTTGTGGGCTGTTAAGTTGCTGAACTTTGATATCAAGACAGCTCAAGAGAAAAGTGTCATTCAACTCCATGAACTTGAAGAGATAAGGCTTGGGACTTTTGAGAGCTCAAAGATCTATAAGGAGAAGACCAAAGCTCTGCATGATCAAAAGATTCTGAAAAGGGAGTTCAAGGATGGTGATTTGGTGTTGCTGTTCAACTCTAGACTTAAGTTGTTTCCGGGAAAACTTAAGTCTAGATGGTCTGGACCTTTTAAAGTTCTTGAAGTGAGACCATATGGTGCTATTGTCTTAGAAGGAAAGAATGGCCAAGAGTTTGTGGTAAATGGCCAAAGAATCAAGCATTACTTAGTTTCACAAGGGAAGGAGGAAACTACATCAGTTCCCCTTCTTGACCCACCTCCAGCCTGCTAAACAGGTTTCCAAAGTCAAACTTAGAGACTTTAAACAAAGTGCTCTTGGGAGACACCCCAAGCTTATCCTTGTACATAGTTCTTTTGATTTCTTCTCTTTTCTTTGATGTTTTAGAACTTTTTGATGGGTTTTGTGAGTTGGTCTCAGGTTCTAGGTGATTTTTGGAAGACATAGCTCAGTGATGAATGGAATGGAACATGTGAAAGGGCTTAGAGAAGTGTTTAAGGTTTGAAAAGCTTGGAGGGCGCCTGAGTGCTACCTAGATGTGTGGCTTGGTGCAAGAAGAGCCCAGGTCGCAGCCCAACTCGCAATTTACTCTGGCCTGGGCATGCTACCTGGTGTAAGAAGACCAAGCCGCACAAAACCATGAAGAGGCCCGAAGTGTTTAAGTCCCAAATACTGCGGCTTGAGAGTGCGGGTCAGAAGAGATAAAGCTAGGCCGCACGTCCATTCGCAAATTACTCCGAGTTGGGCATGCTGGCTGGGAGAAAGAAGACCAGGCCGCACCAAACAGAACCAGTCCAAAATGTCTAAGTCCGAGGTTGTGCTAGCTGGTGCTGCGGGTAAGAAGAGAGGAGTCCAGGCCGCATGAAGACTCGCAAATCACTCCGGGTTAGGCGCGCTGGCTGGGAAAAGAGAAACCAGGTCGCAGCATAAGAAGATTGGCCGATGTGTTTAAGTGTTAAGCTCTGCGAGGAAGGAATGCGGCCTGGAAACAAGGGAGTTAAGCCGCACATCCACTCGCAATTCACTCCGGGTTGGGCGTGCTGGCTGGGAATCATAGAGACCAGGCCGCACGAAATCAAGAAGAGCCAAACGCCTAAGTGTGAAGGTGTGCGAGTTGGGCATGCTACCTGGGAAGTATGGAGGCCAGGCCGCACCAGAAGAGGAACCCCGAGGTTTTTAAGTCCCAAACCCTGTGACCTAGTCATGCTACCTGAAAACAAAGAAGCTAACCCGCATGAAGACTCGCAAATTACTCCGAGTTGGGCGTGCTAGCTGGGAAGCAAGGGTTCCAGGCAGCAGCAATGAGGAAAGATAAAACCAAGCTGAAGGACTTTTACTGCGACTTGGTCATGCGGGGTAGGCACAGAAGATCCCAGGTAGCACAAAAACATTTCCGGTTCTACACCGAGATGGTAATGCGGCTCGATCCCGACGGTTCCCGATCGCACAAAGGAGAGAAAGGAGGCCGGTCAATGAAAAAAGGACGGGTCAAAGCCTTGACTGGTCAAAATAGATCTATTGACCACCAGTCCAAAGGCTTGACCCTGTCCCACACTCTCTCTTCCCCACCATAAACCCGAGTTTGCAACTCTTTCTCTCATTTCTCTCCATTGTTTTCATCATATCTCTCTCATTTCTCCACCAAATTTGTTGATTCAAAGTGCTCTGAACTCGTTTTTGAGTTGTTAACATCATCCTGATTGCATTTCGAACTCGTTGCATCTTAATCCCAAAGTATTTCACTCTGTTAAAATTCACCTTTTTCTATGTTCTTCAATGGTGATTTTTGAACTTCAAGGTGTGGAATCGATTTTAATAGGTTGTTTTAGACCTTGGGATTATTTTTATAAATGCTAGGGTGCTAGATAGTCTTGGAAAACAGAGCACTTTGTTGGTAATTCCTTGTTCTTGAGTTTTGAAAATTGTTGCAAGTAATTCATGAAAAAAATCAATTTTTAAAATAAAAAAAATAAAAAAAAGAGATGAATTAGTTTCTTGCTGAGTCCTTGCTTTGCACTCTTGTTTTTGCATTGCTATAAACTTATTGGATTGATTCTTGGCTTGAGAAACTTGTTCATGTGGTTTTAAAATCGATTCTTGCAACAAAATGTTTTCAAAATTTTGGAGAATTTTGTGAAGCTTATTCTTGTACTAACATTGTCTTTGAGAATCTCTTGGCAGATGACTGAAAGAACCAACTCTTTGGCCAAAAAGAAGGGTACTGCATCAAAGGGCAAGGGTTTGGTCTCAGGGTCTTCACAGCCAAGAGAAAAAGGTCAAGGAGCAAAGAATACCACAAAGCAAAGGAAGTGTGATCCAGCGCCAAAAAGGACAAGGCATGAAGGAAAAGCTTTGGTGGTTGCTTCTGGTTCCAAGAAGAAGGGGAAACAGATACCACTTTGATGATTACAACTGGGAGGAACCAGGCACTTCAGGGTTCAGAACTCAACAAAAGATTGGTATTCTCCAACAATGGTGCAAATACCAAGACAAAACCATCCACAAGATGGCCAAGTGCATCAAGGAGATGAAGAAAAGGATCAAGAAGCTTGAAAACCCTTGCAAAGGTGGGTCTCCAGCACCAGTTTCACCAAGGAACAGAGAGGAAGTTGGAGAGAGTTCCATGAACTGCACAGCCGGTCACATATGGAACCACTTGGGTGGATCTTGACGACGGTTCTGATGAGGCAAGCCATCATTCTTGGGAGACACCATCCAGTCACACTTCAAACCCCTCTTACTCATTGGGGTCTGACTTCCACAGCTCTTAGGTAACACTCCAAAACCTTGTAAATATGCATGTAGATTTCTTTTTCTTTTTGCATTTTACTTGTTTGTTTTGTTTTCACTCCTTTCTTATGCTTTTATAACACAAGGGAATGTGTTATTTAAGTGTGGGGGAGGAGTTTCATCTTTTACTAATCATGTTTTCTCTGTTCTTATTTTACACTTTGAGTCTTGAGTCACATTCTTGCATGCATTCATGTAGTTTCATCTCAGTGCATATAAAAAAAACAAAAAAAAAATGAAAAATCTGAAAAATTTTCACAAAAAAAATGATCATGTAGTTGCATTCTCATTTTTAGGTTTGAGTCTAGTTGCATATTCATGTAGGCTGCATCAATGCAAGGGAGTAATAATAGGTTTTTCCTTGAGAGAATATCACTTTAAGAATTCGGTTCACTGCCCTAGTTTCTAGTTCTTTGCTGCATGTAAACAAGAATGAAATCAAGACTGATCCATGCTTTGAACTTGTTGAGTGAATCAAGCTTTGAATAGTCCAGCCTTATCTAAGTGAGAACCTTAATTTGACAATCTAATTATCATTGCTTGTGCATTTCATTGAGAACTCATGGGTACCCTTAGAATACTTGAGCTCTCTTATCCCTTTTACCACTCTTTGCTAGCTCAAGTAGCTGTTCTCACACTTTGAGACAGTTCCACACCTTTAACCAAACCTTCCTTGAAGCCTGAAACACTATAGTGAGAGATGTGAGGCTTTTTTCTGAATAAACTTGACAGAAAGTGTTGGGTTTAGGGCGACAAGAGTAGGGTCTCATGTAGATCTAGCTCAACATCATGAGTCTAGAATAGGCTAGGAAGAGTTCTTGAGAAACATTGAGTGTTTGAGATGAGAACCAGGGGTTGGAAAAGAAAAGAAAGAGGTTTGGGGTCTGCTGTGTAAAGAAAGAAAAAGCTCTTGTGTTTTGAAAAAGAAAGCCTAGCCTCTAAGTAAAAAGAAAAGAAAAGAAGTCAAAAGGCTCAAGTGTTTGAAAAGAAAAGAAAAGAGGCTAGAAAGTGTGTTATGAGAAAGAGCTAAGTGTAATATTCAGACCCCAAAACCTGAGTCTTAGTTGAAAAGATGAATCCCCTGGTGAGAAAGAAAGAATGAGAGTGAAGTGAGGAGAGGGTTGACAAGGCAATGCATGTCTTGAGAGAGGAGTAGCTAGGATGTGATCTTCATGGGAGTAGAGTTAAGGTGAAAGACCAATTTGGGGCATTGGGTAGATGGGATTCTGCTCTTGTATGCATCAGTTGCCTTTTACCCATAGCATTCTGTTAAAGTTTATTCCTTTTTGAGTGATCCCTTGAGCTGAAGGGAAACCAATGCATTAAATGAGATCATCTTTGTCTCATAACCCTGTCCCAAGACAAGTGATTTCACATGATTTGCATAAGCATGATTCAGATGAGCTTTAATGAATGTCAAAAGGTTGGAACTATGGCTGGTTGTGAAAAAACTTGAGCTTGAGTTTGAATCATTCATTGATAAGTATGGCTAAAGTTTTGTGAGTAATCTTGTTTGCAATGCATCTTAGAACTAGCAACTAGGACGGTGAGCCTTGAATTCTTTTAGTGATACACTCTCTCACTAAGGAATATGAACTCCCAATGCATACAACCTCTTTCTCTCATTTGCTCTTTTTGCTTGAGGACAAGCAAAGGACAAGTGTGGGGGATTTGATATGTTCATAATTTGCATCATTTAGGTTGCATATTTCATTCCAAATCATGTTTTATTTCATGCATTTTAGGTCCTTAGGGTTTGTTTTAGAACTTAGGAGATGCATTAGGTCCCAATGAGTCTTTGCATGTTTTGAGTGTTTATCAGGTGCATTTGGAGCTATTTGGAGCTGAAAAGATGAATCCAGGAAGTGGAATGGTGGTCAAGGCTTGAAAAATGGTGAAATTGGGTTTTTGGAAGTTATCGGCCATTCTCGCGCACCAGGAAGGTTTTTCTCGGCCAAAACGCGTACCGCGGGTGGATTTTATCGGCCATTCTCACGTACCGCGAGTAGATTGTATCGGCCAAAATCTCCGGGTGCAGACACATTTCCGAAATCGCCTGTCCGGGGAACCTTACGGTCCGATTCAGTTGGCGGGTGCTTCATCAAAGTTGGAAAGGATTGGATCACGGTTCCAGAGCAAGTGGAATCATTCAATTCCGACGCGTGATCAGAAAGTTAAGCTCGTCGGAAGAAACTCCTGTCTCGCTGCCGTTTTGGACCAAGCCGATGAGCTCCGAAGAATGCAAAGAACGGTGCACTTCCAAGCCGATTCAGTTTTCAAGGCCTTCATGATAATCAGAGATATTCGAGTCCTCTTTCCAGAACGTCCGAGATCATTCAATTCGGAGCTATGAGCAGGAAGATACGGTCTCCGGAATGGACACATGTCTAGACGCTTCTCTCTGATCGTGTAAATGCACTTCAAAGACGAGCCCTCCAGGAAGCCTTCCACTTCCCAAGCACCGAAGTTTCCTTCAACAAAGTTGGAGATATATGAGTCTTCTGTCCTCTAAAACCGGAATTACACAATTTGGACCAATATCTTGGAAGTTACGCCTCCCGGAATGCAAAGTGGTCCAAGCTGCTCTGAATGCTGCGAGATAGTCTTGCGACTTGGTTAACTCGCAGGCCTGAAGACGAATGCCTGGAAATTGATACTGCGAGTTGAGAAGTGCGGGTAAGCTATTAATGGATGAGGTCTGAGGCTCCCGAGCAAGAAAATTGCTAAGTCCACGATCGTGCGACTTAGGCATGCGAGTTGGCCGCGCCTTGAACCAAGCCCAACGATCACTCGCAATCTACTCCGATTTGAGCCTGCGACCTGTGTGTAATGGAGACCAACTCGCACGGTTTGTACATTCCCCAGAGACCGCCTTGGTCCTGCGAGTTGAAGAAGAAGAAGATTAAGCCGCAGCAAGACTCGGAAAACACTCCTACCTGGGCATGCGGCTAAGACAAAGCGATTTAAGTCTCACAAAACAAGTTCTTCATCTACTGCGACTTGGGCATGCTACCTGGGAGACACTGAACCAACCCGCAGGATTTCCACTTTACCCACTAAAGCCGGGTCAGGACCCGGTTTGTTCCGGGCTGACCCGGTTCGTTTTTTGAGAGATATAAATACTTTTTAGGGTTTTTTCCTAGAGAACTAAGCTTTATTCCTTTTGTCTCTTGACTCTTTTGTGAAAAAGACTCCAATAAGAAGAGAAACATCGATTATTGAGTGTTTAGTCAAGAGAGTTTAAGAGATCTTTGTGTTTAAAGCTGTTTTCTTCTGAATCTATCATCTATCTCTTCATCTATACACTTCTAATCATGATTAACAACACATCTTGCAAAGGATCTAGTGTGTTGATCATGATTAGTGAGTAATCTCCATATTAAGGTCTTAGATATGTAGATTAGAGTGCTTAAGTGGTAGATTAGTGAGCTTAGGGGTTAGATCATGCATATTCCATTCTCTACAACTTGTTCTCTATGCTAGATCCATACAAATCATATGTGGTCTAGATTCTGGACATTTCATGCACCAAAAGTGTTTGATGAAATGCCTGAACCAAGGTTGTTAGAGGTTTAAGTGTTATTCATCATGGGAATGGTTGTCTAAAACTCACAATCGTTCAGAGAAAAGTCTCGGAACGTATAAAACTCACAATCGTTCAGAGAAAAGTCGGATGACATACAAGTACCTCGCAAAAAATAAACAAACACGTTAGTACAAATATTCCTTACTAGTGTTTCCCTCTTTGATTCACTCACACTCTTATTGATCTCACAAATCACACACAAGAGATTTTCTTCCGGTTCTAAAGGAGTTAATCGATTCACGATGGCTGCCTCTAGGTTCCTTGGAATATCAAGCGTTTGAAAGGATAAGAATAAGAAAAGATAGATAGAAAAGAATACTTTCTCTTTTTTTTTTTTTTTTGACTTTTGGATTTTTTTTTTTTAATGGACTTTTTGATTTCTCTTTTTTCTGTTTTTTATTTTTTTTTAAATATAGATAACAGAAAAGAAAAGATGAGAAAAGGCGGAAGTTGAAAAGATAGATAGATACTACCGATTTAGCAAGTGAGCTCTGCTACCACTTGATATCATCCTCCCAAGGATTTGCACTTGCTCGTTCGGTTGAGGTTGATAAGACTCGGCCTAAATCGGTTGCTCAGAGAGATGCTAAGGGGTGAGAGGATATCTCGACGATCCTTAGGCCCAACTCGCGAAAACAGATGGAGAGCAAGACAGTGATTACACCGAGTTTGAGATCTCGCGGGTATAGAATGAACAGGCGTGAGACTGATCTCGAAAGTCATGTTGCCCATAAACTACTTTGAACGAAATCGAAAACAAGATGAAGGATAGAGGCTGCGTTGAATTCTATGGACCGAATTCGATAAACCAAAGAAAACTTTCAAGGCTAACCACCAAAGAAAGAAAACTCAAGAAGAACAAGAGAAAAATCTCAAAAATAGTTTATAAAAAGGTCAATGCCAAATACATGAGAGTCTGGCCCTTTATATAGGGGCGAAAGAGAAGTGCAAAAGACATAAAAATTAAATGAAAACATTAAGACTAGTTGAATGACCACTCGGCTCCCTTGACTGACTTTTCGGTTCCAATCCGCGAGTGATCCTTCGTCTCCCTTGTAACGGCTATCTAACGAACTACGGACATTGGGTTGGTGTAACCCTTAACCTCATTAAAACCCCATCCGGTAAACCCATTAGGACAAACCCGGATGTAAGGAAAAAAGAGTATTAAGGAGCTAGACCATCCGAGTAGGTCAGAAGCGTCACGGCTTGGTCACTTGGTGTAGCGTCCGAGTTCTTGACCCATAGATCAGAATATAACCTCCAAACGGTCATTGATAGCTTTTTGGCGCGTGACCGTGTCATCGGCCCACTTGGAACGATCAGGTCATCATTCGGGTCTTGTCCCTTGTCTCGTGTCCCACCCGTGTTTCTTGTTCCGTCCGGCTGTTCGGCCTCAAGGTCGTCACTTGGGTCCATGCTCGTATCAATACCTTGGCGTTTATGGTGCACCGTGAGTGGAATATGTTTTCCTTTTGAATGGTCTCGGGCTCAAAAAGGGCACTAAGGGCTTGTCTCACCACTAAGAGCTCTCCTTGGTCCGGATAGTCTATGATATCCTCATCATTGTCTTCGGCCTCCTCTCCTTCATCTTGAGACTCATACTCTCCATTGGACTTGAGGACCATCACCCTCTGGTTTGGGCACTTTCTCGTGTAATGCCCTTTACCCTGACATTTTAAAAAAGTTATGTCTCGAGCCCTTTGTGTAGGAGCTTTACTTACCTCGGGTCTATTGGCTTTGGAAGCTTCAGGCGTTGACTTGTGGAGTCAGTTGTCTACTTATTTGGCCTTGCCCTTATCCAAAACTTGTTAAGACTGCGGTGTCCAAGTAGTCTTGCTCCGGTTGGTGGAAGTGGCCTTCCTCTTGATGTGTTGCTCGGCTTGTACGGCTTGATGGAGCACATCCTCCAAACCATGGTAAGTGTGTCTCTCAACTTTTCTAGAGATCCGATCATGGAGAATGTCAATGAACTGAGCCATCAAGGTTTCTGCTGAGTCTTCCACTTCAAGTCAGTTCTTAAGAGTTTTAAACTCTTCAAAGTATTCGTCCACAGTCTTATTCCCTTGAGTGAGCTTGTGAAATTTCTTTTTCAAATCTCGGTGATAGTAAGCTGGAACATATCTCTTTTTGAGGTTGAATCTCATGTCCTCGCAATTGTTGATCTTCCCATGTCTATGCCTCCTTCTCTCGGAAACATCTCGATCCCACCACGTTAAAGTATTGTCAGTTAGCTGTGCAGCGGCTAACGACACCTTTCTAGCTTCCGAGTAGTGGTAGTAGTCGAAAATATATTCCATCCGCCTCTCCCAATCGAGATATGCATCAGGGTTCACCTTGTCAGAAAACGTAGGGGCGGTGAGTTTGATGTCTTTGCCCTCTTCTCGGAGTCGTCCTCGGTTGTGTTGGCCTCGGGGTTGTCTTGATCGAGTGCATCATTGTCACCGAGGTCCGGCATGTCCTCATCTTGGTTTGTCCTTTGAGCATTGGCACCTCGAATAGGTCCTCTCGGGGCCGGTGGTGGCTACTCCATCCTGGTCATACGTTCCCCTAGTGTTGCAAGTTGAGCCTGGATATTGGAAAGAATTTGAGCCATGTGAGCTTCCCCTGCTTCTCCCATTTTGCTCCTGTGTACAACAAAGAACAACAAAGATCAAGTGCAATCGGTGTGGTGTGGAAATTGTAAATAATTTCAAAATATAAAAACTAACAATAGTCACGGAATAACTAGGTCAATGCAAGCAATCTAACGTGAATGATTTCTCTTTTTTTTTTTTTGATGCAAGGATAGTATTATATGGAGCAACCGATGTAATAAGAACAATATAACTAGTGCAATAAAATGAATTCAAGACCACTAACACGATGCAATAATTTTTTTTTTACTTTTCTGAAGTACCGTAACGATATGAATATGAAAACATGATGCAACAACTTAAACAAACGGTCCTATATATTTTTTTATTTTCTTAAGAAATCTAATATGAAAAACACGATTCAATGATTCGAAACAAACGGATCTAATAAATTTTTTTTTCCGAGGATGAAACAAAACCAAAAGGAAGTAAAAGGGGATAGATTCACCTGACATGAGCCTAAGCTCTGATACCAGATGATGTAGGGAACACTTGTGAGATGTTCTTACACGAGTGTGGATGGTGGTGAATCTCTAGCTGGCCGTACGGCTCTCTCTAGTAGACTCGGTGAAGATGGATAATGGGTTAAAAACACAAGGTAACTATGGAGTGAAAGACGCCACACAGAGGATGGAGAACTCTGTGATAAGTCGGGGTTTCTCAGCTTCAAAGGAATCGCACCAGAAAAGAAGAGAGAGCTAGCTACGGCTAGGGTTTTGTTCTCTAAAGAAAACTTGGTTACAAGCTGAGAAGGAACCTTATATAATGGTCTGACAGCTAGTGGCTTCTCTTGGCCGAAAATGCAACAAAAAGGAAAGTACTAAATTTATCGTTTCACTTAAAAGAAAAATGAAAAACTACTAAAACTCTAAAAAGACTAAGGGAAAAGTTCCTGCAAAACAAACAAGAAACTCGTGAGAATATTCTGTAATGTAAACACTCACATTGGTTCAAAGGATGGAGCTTCCACTTGTTTAGCAATGACAAACAATGTTGCTTCCTTGTTGCATTGTAAGACCGGCAAGAATGGTATAGATTGAAGCTTGATGTGAGAGTAGTCATTGCTCGGCATTTCTTTGGTGTCCTTGAATTCTTGAAGGTCTTTAGGGTCCTCACAGTTTGATGCTGGCGTGATCTCTAAGTCTTGTGCTTCTAAGGTGTTGAACTCGGTTAGTGGTTCCATTGGTGTTTCTCGCGTGATCTCCCCTTTGAGTAGCTTCTCTTTGAGTTCTTCATGTTATATGAGTGTGATCAGCCTTTCTATGGACTTGTTGAACTCTTCTCTTAAGCTCTTAGTGCCTGATCTTGTTCTTGGTGCGTGTCTCATGGTGGGTATATTGATCGTCTCTTCATCAGCTAGTGTGATGCTTGTCTCGATGTCCACATCAAACTACCAGTGGATAGTTCTATATCTTTAAACATAAACTCCCATCCATTATTAGCCAAGCCAACTAAGTTATCAGATTGTTTTCTTTTCCTTCGTTCTGAGAACAATATCTCCAAAGAACACAATATAACCGTCAGAAAAGATCTCCCATCTAATGTGTCAATTAGTTTTTAGAGTTCAAGGGCTTAAATCTAGATTATTTTGCTAAGTCAGAAACCTGTATTGGTAAATAGAACAAAATAACACTCTAGTGAATTGTCTAAAATGACATGTTCACTCATAATCACATATACGTTTTACAAATAGTTTATATTCGTTGTTAGATTAATTTAAGACAATGGCATAGGCAACAAAAATATCTATGTTATTTCATTTAAAATTACGAAATTAACTATAGTTGGCAACACAACTCAATTAGGGACCCTAATACCTTTATTTAGATTGTTATTTGGCAACTTATAGTTATTTTTCTTTTATGATTATACATACAACTTATATCCCAATTTCCTTTCATTCACTGCAAAATCTAAAAAACTACATTCAGCCAGCAAACTACTTTTATTCTGACTAGGTGAGTACCCGCACGTAACGTACATGTTTTTCTTTTCAACTATTTAAAATTTATATTTTTGTAAAAATAAATATAATCATCATTTGTTAGTATGTTATTATAAAAAATTTTAAAAATCAATTTAAAGTACATATTAAATATTATTAAATAATCTAGAGTTATATAAAATATCTATCAATATTTTTAATTAATTATAACATAAATTTTTGTTTAACATTTACATTAATATTATTTAAGGGTCAATTGATAAAAAAAATTTTTCATTTTTTTGAATGATTTAAAACTTATACACTACAACAAATAAGCTGTGTTGTATCATTTATTATATTTATTTATATCATTTTTATTTATAAAACTGACTTTGGAAGTGGTGACTCTAATGTTTTGCATCACTTTTATGGATTGATGTAAATAATTTCATCATTTATAGTAATTGATGTTAATATGTATCACTTGTAATAAATGATGTTAACATTTGCCTCAATTAAAATAAATGATATTATAATTTGTTTAATTTATGACAAATGATTGTAAATATTTATATCAGTAATTTTAATTGATATAATAATTATATCAGTTACAAATATGTGATGCTAAATAAGTGTCAGCTATTATAAGTGTTGGTAAGACTTATAAGTATATTATAAGTATCATCACATAACGATAATAATTAAACTCGTTTTTATAAATGATTTTAATGTAATATTAGTTAATATTAAAATCTTATATATAAGTGGACATGTGTCATTCTCCCCACTACTAACGTCAGAAAATTGGAGAGAGTTGACCCTCTTTTATAAATAAGATGCATAACGTACACAACTGCACATACACACATACAAACAATAATTATAAAAAAAACATACACATACAAACATATATAACTTTTTGACATTGATGATGATGACCACATACAAGCGGCCTTCATCTACTGCTTACGCTTCCCATAACAATAACAGCTTTGATCTGGCAAAGTTACCTCACATTCACCATAATCAGCCAGTCCACTTACATGCATAACCGCATTCTGCGTCGCATATCATAACAGCGATTCTAGTGGGACATATAGGATTCCCCTCCCCTCCGACCTTCTTACTGGAGTATCTTAAACGTTGAATCAAATAAAAATGTATTTGGTTAGACAATTTTGAAAATATCAGATCAAGCTCCAATTACCTCGAGTCGAGAAGATAGGTTTCCCGATAAATGGTCCATAAATGGTCCATATCGTCTAGATGGCGCTTGCTCTACCTCATTAGTAGCCAAACCGATATCAACCAATTTCACGCTTCTCGACTATCTCAGCTTTGGTTACATCCATTCAAATTCATAGTAAAAATGTTAATAGCAATGATATATATAATTAGACAAATATGATATTGATATGTTTCTAATATAAGAAGTTTAATATAGTACCTATAGTAGAAGAGATAACACTGAAACCAATTACGAAAATGAAAGTACTGTAATCTTCACAAGATCATTTGCCATATCTCTGTTTTAGGTCTTGCTTGATCTTGCTAAAACCAACCAACTCTAATAAATGGTATTTATAAGGTGAGAGTGTAATTGAATCAAAATGTATTTAAGTATAGTTAAGAGTCTAACCTTGAGTTAGGAGTTTATTACCACATGGGGTTTACTCATACATCTTCTTCCTCTTATAAGAATTTTTTTTACAGTTTACATGATTGTGAAAATCAGTTATTGATAAGATATCTTCTAACTATTAAATCACTTTTTTCACAAATGTAGACACGTATAACGGTAGAAGAGCCATAAAAGCAAAGAGTATGATCATGAAGTATAAACCCCTAAAATCGCCTTAGAACCCTGTGGAACTAAAGTGATATCAAGTTTTTTTTTACATTTTCATCATCCATAAGACCAAATACTAAGCTGAGGGATCTCTTTTGATTCTCCTCTGTTTAATAGTTTAGAAGAGAGTTCTTTTCAAGTCACGATGGACATTATTCTAATCCGTGAAAGTTTTTTTGTTCTAATTTTACACAAGAAACTATTAGTTTGATTGGTTTTCATAAAAAAATGATTTCGTAATTAACTAAAATAGTGAATTGATTTAGTTAATGACAACGAAGATACTGTCACAAAATAAAATTTGTTATTAAGAAGAAGTTTACTGAATAAATTTATTAATAACAAATTTCAATTTCAATATCTGATATTATCTTCACCCTAATCTGAAGCTGAATCATTACGATGGGCAATTTTGAGTGTCAACGCCCTCAATTATCGTCAGGTTATTTTTGAGTCAGATTGTAAGGTGTTGGTCGAAGCACTATCAGAGGAGGACTCATGGCTTATCCTTAAAGCAATCAGGCAAGACATGTTTCATCTGCTACAAGGTTTTGACGAGGTGAGGATAGCTTTCTAGCCGAGAGATTATAATTGCGTGGCTGACCGAATAGCTCAGGAGACTATTTTATTTTTGAACTATGTTCCTAAGTTGTATTCCATTAAGCCTAATTGGATCATCTCATTTATTGAGGATGATAAAAATGTAGTGTAATATACATTTGGAAGTAATATGAGTTGATGTTTGAGCCAAAAAAAAAATTATTGCTGAAATCTTTTCTGAGTACTTAGGCAATGAATAATGAAAGTAAAAGTGCGGATTTCAAAAATGGCTTTTAAAAAAACGCATCTAGTTTACCAATCAAATATATTTAGAAAAATAGGTGTTTTTTTAATATCAAATTGCATTATTATTGGATAATACAGTAGTCCACAGTTCAAAATCGACCATTGCTCTTACCCTGCGGTTTTTTTTAAAAACGCACCAAATAATTAAATTTTGAATTATTTTTAATTTGAATATATTTTCTTATATATACTTATGCTGAGTAGTTAGACATTCACCTACAGAAATTAAATATCGCATAAAAGAAAAAAAAGTTCACATACATACACACATATAAAAAAAAAACAGATCAAATAAATAAAAGCAAGAAGTTTTTAATTTTTCCTTTCACCATTTAAGGTATATTACAAAATTTTTTTTTATATATGTTAAGGTTTTTTTTTCTATACTAATCAAATATATTTTATAAAAAGCTCAAATTAATCTTATTTTGTATTATTGCAAGATTAACTTACTACTTCAATCATTTTTGCATAACAATAAAGTTAGTGTTTATTCCATATTTGATTAGATTTTAATATAAAATCTACTCATGTTTTAGCTTAAAATTTAAATTGATATTTTTTTACTTTTACAATTCACATACCAAATTGGAATGAATATATTTCATGCTGCACTTATAAGAGATATATATAAATAATTACTTATAATTATTTTCTAATATTTATCAAAATAAATACATTATAGTATAATAATTTAATAATTTACAGTATAACATCTATAAATGAATACTCGATAAATTTATACATCGATAAATTAATATATTTCTTAAATCTCAAATCAGATTTTTAGACTGATTTTTATATCAAATAAATTAATAGAATATTACAGTCCCAACATTATTAATCTATAGAGGTTTTACTGTAAATGAGTTAATATCAATGACTTATAACTTACAAACTGCTACATTAGAAACATCAAATAATTAAGGGCTGTGTGTTTTTAACAATAAGAAATGATCAATTAAATGACTAAAATTGATAGAAAACAATATTTACTCTTAAAAAAACATAAGTTCCATTTTTTGTTTCTCCCAAAGTATATGGAGATTTATAAGTGTTGAATAATTAGAAAAATTATTATTGATGTGTCCTTATGTGTATTAGGTTTGTCGTATTTTTTATTACTATTTTTTTTAAAAAAAAAACATCTTTGTGTTATTTTTTTTTTTTATGTTACTTATTTACAATGGCAGTTAGTAAAAAAAAATCAGTTCTAAACATTATTATTAAATCAAGAAAATGAAATAGTTAAAAATATATAATTTTAGTTTTAAAAAACTTTAAAACTAATACTTGAATTTTATTAATTGTAGATATGTCTGCTAATCGACAACGTACCACGAATTCCTCTTGACATACATGATCAACTCGTCCAGTTGAAATTTCAACTCGAACATAAACAATTGTTAGGGTAAATAATAATTTTTTTTTTTCACATTTATATATTAATCATATATAGTATCATACGTAACAACGTAATTAAATAAAATTTGTAGAAAAAAGACAAATAGGTCGTACATACAAGAAAAAAACTAATTCAATTATTCGACGAAACAATTGCTATGGAAAATTATACTCCCACGAATCCTTCAGCTGCTGGTAGAGAGTATTTAGTTCAAAAGTTTAATCGAGCATTCAACTTGAATTAACTTATGCATTCTTCAAAAACAAGCTTGATGAATTTAAAAAAAGATACAAGAGATGGAAGGCTCTTATGAATTATATTGGTATCTCAGTTTATCTTGAAACATCCACGATACATGCATCTGAAGAACGGTGGAAGGAATGTGAATTTGTAAATACATTTAATATTTCTAATAATGAAAATATGTATTCAATGTATGGAAACAAGAAATTTGTGATTTCAAATTTGTAGGGATGCAAATTAACAAAAAGCTTTAACCGACAACCACCAGAATTTTGGGATGTGATGGTAAAATATCTTGTATTATATGATATTCACTCACAATCTGAACACTCTTCAGCAAAGAAGAGAAGAATTGATCAACGAAGATGCACTTGATGAAGAAGGCTTTGATGGCTCAGACACCGACAGCGTTATATGCAACAAACACAAGTTTCTGAGACACAAGAAGAAAAAGAAGTCTTTCGTGTAACCGTTGACGATTACACACGCCATTCGATTGAATATAGAAGTGAACCAGTCCAAAATCTTGCTCGGAGGCCAACAAGGTAGGGTTAATTTGTGGTCTACCATTAGACAAGGGATTAGTTCACAAAGTTAGGTGGAAGCTCACGGGTTTCTGTTTCGATTGGTTCACGAGGAGGTTATAAAAGACAAGCATTCGAGATAACCATACAAGACACTATTTCTGGATATACAGAGTTTCAACGACAAAGTTTGCAACAACTTCGTCTAGGTGGTTTTGACCAAGCTGACTACGATGAATGAAAAAAGGCAGAAGTCAAATTCTTTGCGCTAAAATTCCAAAGGATACTAAATTTTATTGGGCATGTCTTAATACATTGAAGGAGTTAGTATTTTGGCATAAGTATTTCATTGACATAGCGGAAAGCATCGACGAGGATAAGCTACAGCTACTAGAAGCTATGACTGGTGTTTTACGAAACCAAAATCAGGAGGATTATGGCCCCCTAGCTTTCAACATTGAGGTACACCACCAAATGCTCAACAATGAGATTCACCTCAACTGTGTCCACAATGGGGTACATCACTAAATGCGCAAAAATGGGGTACACCACTAAAAGCACAACAATGGGGCACATCACCAAATACTCAACAATGGAGCACACCTCCAAATACTCAACAATGGGGGCTTTCACCAAACTTTCAACCTTGGGTTTCAACATCAAACTTTCACGCAAGAGGTCAGACACAAAACTTTCAACAAGGTGGCTCATCGGGAATGACTCCAGCCAATGTTCCATATGGATTTTCTGTTGGAGGTCAAGTAGAAAGTATGAGAACTAACGAACAAGAAACTTCAGGAGCTTCACCAAACGTTCAACCAACTACATCATGCGGTCTTGATTTCTACTGGACATCAAGTACCTAGACCAGGAAATATATTTAATATATGGCGTACCCCGCAAGGAACAAAAGCAAATGGAAACAAAGATCGTCAAAGTTGTTCAGAAGACGAAGATTAGTCTATAAAATTATGTTTAAACACTCTTGTTTATGTAATGAAGTATTAAATATTTTTTTTTGTTTTAACTTTTGTGTAATTGTTTAATATACATCTATATTTTCTAATGATGTTTTTTATTTCGTATTTAAAATTTCAGGCTTTTCGTTTATGTCAAGTATGATCACAAGGCATCCACAACCTAAGTTACGAAGAGCGAATTGAATTGTGAATTTTGAAAATGAGCAATTTATGGAGTTAATAATTCAGCCAAGTTTGCATTACTATCATTGATATTTTGAAAGAGCACCAGAACTAACAGACAGAGGTTTGGGATAGACAAATATTTGGCCTTGGCTACAACAAGATGCTAGGACTTGTCTTCAGTTACTACAAATGTCAATGCCATGTTTTATAATGTTATGTGATATGCTACAGACAAATTACGGTCTTCAACCAACATTAAATATGAGCATTGAAGAAAGTGTGGCTATATTTTTACGGATATGTAGGCACAATGAAGTTCAAAAAGATGTTGGTTTGAGATTTGGTCGAAATCAAGAAACTGTGCAGAGAAAATTCATTGAAGTTCTTAGGGCTACATAATTACTTGCATGTGATTATATTAGAACTCCAACACAAGAAGACCTAGACAGAGTTCCTGAAAGACTTATACGAGATCGAATTTATTGGCCATATTTCAGTGGATTTGTTGGAGCTATAGATGGGACCCATGAATGCGTAAAAGTGAAACAAGAATTACAAGGAAATTATTGGGATCGACATGATAATCTGTCCTTAAACATCATGGTTATATGTGATTTTAATATGTTATTCACATATATTTGGAATGGAGCACCAGGATCATGCCATGATACAACCGTTTTGACAATTTCACAACAAAGTGACTCTGAGTTTCCTTTGCTGCCACCAGAGAAGTATTATCTCGTTAATTCTGGTTATCCAAACAAACAATGATTTTGGCTCCATATAGATCATCACAAAACAGAATTGTGAGATATCATATGGCTCGATTCAATTCTGGTCCTGCTCCTAGGAATAAACAAGAATTCTTCAATCGAAATCATGCGTCTATAGTTCTGTTATCGACAGAACTCTTGGATGTTGGAAGAAAAAGTGGAGAATTGTTAAAGAATTTTCAAGATATAGTTTTAAAATCCAAAAGATATTAATAATGGCTATAATAGGATTAAATAATTTTTATAAAAATTTCAGATTTCGCTAATCCAGACATAAATTAACAATATAGATTCTGAATATGATTTAAATGACATTGAAGGAGAAGAGGCAACTGATGGATATTATATGGACCAAATAAGTGACAGAATTGCATATATGTTGTGGAATCAAAAGATTTGATGATTGTTTTATTATATTGTACATTATTTATTATTAATTATGGTTTTATCTTGTTTAACAGTATTTGTATTGCAAAAAATAAACATTTACTTGAAATAAAATTTGAATATTTGGAGTTCATAAATATATATATATAATTTTATTAATCAAAATTAATAATTTAATTACAATAATACTAATTATTATATATTTATATAATATATTTATCTATAATCTGTAATCCGTACCGCTTTAGTCTTATTCACCATTCAAACATATTATTGTAGACCGCAAGCTGTTTTTTCACCAATCAAACATTATTCTGTACCGCTAATTACATACAAACCGCACTTGTTCCGCAAATATATTTTTCCGCACATACCACAGTTGAACCGTACCACACACTTAAATCGATTTTCCCGCACAGCCAAAAACGTTGTCACCATTCGGAGTCTTAGAATACATAGATGGATTTATAAGAGTCTGACAGATTTATTGGGGGTAGAGGTAAGATGATGCATAGGTATTGGTAAAGGCGTAGACTTCCAATGATGCGGGGGACTTGGAGGAGACTCTGTGAAAAGGCTGACATAGCTTCTTTGTTCACTGCTCACAGCCGCCTCTGGACCTTTTCACTGAGCTTTGAAAAGTGGCTCTGGGAGAAGAGTTGCACAGTCGTTTTAGGGCATTTCTCCGACTGAATAGGAGCCTAATGAAGAAATGTGAGAAAATGACTAATACTTGCCCAAACTATTCTAAATTGTGCGGATTTGTGCCTGAGAAATTGAAAGGGAAAATCGCATTTTAAACCTCCAAGCATGAAAATGGTAGCACTTTAAACCTTGGAGGAATTACACTAGTACTTTAAACATTTAAAATAATTATATTAACACTTAAAACCTTCAAACAAGCTTTCGAATTTGCGCCACCAAAAAAATGACTGAAACTGTTCATTTTCCAATAAAAAGTGGTGATGTGTCAGTTGTTTTTTTCAAATAAAAATATTTTAATTATCATTTTATTTATCTATTTCAATAAATAAAATACAAAATATCAAAAAAAAAATCCACTACTATTCATATTTCGTTTCAGTTCATTTTTTTTTAAAGCATAGCCCCTTGACCTCGAATTTCCATATAAATGACATGCCGAGCAGAAACACTTCATTGATATCGACACATCTGAGATCGCAAAATGTTCGTGAGGTTGTCCATGAGATGATCATCTTAGAGTGATTCTTTTGTCGACACATACTCGATTTCATAGATACATATAGAATTCGTCTGTACGGTTTGGACTTTCGGTTCATATAATGCATACTGCTCTGGTTGCCGATTGGGCCAGTTTGATGGCTTTATATGAATTAGCAGTTTTTGATCCCTTCTGAAGACAATCTCAAAACAAGATAGATTAACACTCAAATGAGCTTATTAATATAGATAAGAAAGACTCAAAAATGAAATAGCTCATTGAGCTTTATTGTGCAAGAAATATAAAAGAGAGGGAAAGAGATTTAAGATGTCACCAAGATCAAAATGATTTTTAGATTGATTTCATTAAGATGATGGAGGAGAGTTGCTTTGAGGCAACTCTCAAAGATACATAAAAGTTCTCATGACATAGATATTTATACTAATCTATTTGCTTGGAATGCCCTAATTACATGGGCATGAGCTTGTGTTGGCTTCTTCTTTAGATGCTCTAATACCTTCGACCCTGTTCTTGATCCAATATATATATATATATATATATATATATAATTTTTAATTATTATTTTATCATCGTTTCATCATTGTATATTTGATTTTTTAATTCAAATAATAATAAAAAAAAATATTTCAGAAAAAATTGAAACTAAATATGAATGGTGGTAGACGAATTTTATTTATTAAAATAAATAAATAAAATAATAATTAAAATATTTTAATTTGAAAAAAATAGCTGACACATCATCACTTTTTAACCGAAAAATGAATAGTTCCAGTCATTTTTTTGCGGTGCAAACTCGAAAGCCAGTTTTAAGTGCTAGTGTAATTCTTCCAAGGTTTTAAAGTGCTACTTTTTTATTCGTAGGGGTTTAAAATGCGATTTTCCCTTGAAATTGAAGTGTCCAAATCCATACTCGCACTCTTAATTTTTTGAAATTCATCCCCAAACTATTTTACTTTTGCTAACCCTAACACTGACTATTATCACGTTAGTCAACATGCATATGCTATTAACAGAGATGAGATTCATACCATGTATGTTGCCTCGTTGTCACAGAGTTATGAAACTACTAAAATGGACTATGTGCTAGAGTGCTCCTAGGGTTTAAAAATCATTCTGCCATACTCCTAAAAATTCCAAATACTCTCATTTGTTGGAATTGTCGAATATACCATTAATGAATTCAATTTTATATTATATTTTTTTGGTGTTTTCTGAATATTGTAAATAAAAGGAAAATAAATGAGAAAAAGAAAAAAAAACGAGAAACGAGAAACAAAAAACTCGCAGCTGAGCTTCTTCTTCCCCGACACCTCTTCCATCCATTCCCTCTCCATTGCATGAAGCTGATTCCGCTAACAACTATTGAAGCTGAGTATTCTTTATTGTCAGGTATGTTAATAGTTGAAGAAAATGTACACATATCCTTTGAATGCAGGTTTTATTTGGTAATTTTTGTTTTTTGGAAGAACAACTGGGGGTTTTGATTTTTGGATGAATTATTGAAGCATCCGTTGATTGTTATTGAACTTGTATTCATCTCCACTATCTGGGTCGATTAGGATATAAGTTTGGTTGAATTGCATTATATCAAAACAGACTGTATTTTCTCAGGATTTAGTTTGATCGTGGATCGGTAAATACGAACATCACTCCAGATTTGGTATTACTGTTAAAACTAGGTATTACTAAGATTGATGGAATAACTGTAACAACTGGGTAATACTGAGAAAATTAGAATTACTGTAATGGAATAACTGGTACAACTGGAAATACTGTGACTGAGACTAGTAGTAGTGCCGGTTAGTAATACCAGTTTTTCCAGTTGTACCGTTTTTCAAAATTTCATAAGGACTTCAGTTTGGCCGATTAGTAATACCAGTTTTCCCAGTTGGGCGGTTTTCAAATTTGTTCTAAATATGTTTTGGCCGATTAGTAATACCAGTTTTTTCCAGTTGTGCCGTTTTCAAATTTGTTGTAGTTCTGTCTTGGCCGATTAGTAATACCATTTTTCCCAGTTGTACCATTTTCTAAGATTACTGAGAATACTGGAATTACTGTAATGGAATAACTGGTACAACTAGGTTATACTAGTAGTATAACTGGTACAACTATGTTTACTGAATCATTTTATAATTTTTTTTTTTGCAGGATTCAATGACCAAGTGTTCCTTAATCATTAATTTTACTACTGGAGGATATATCGATGATGACTACCAATGGAAAGCAAAAGAGCATTGCATGTACTTGATAACATTCAGAGCAACATCTGTAGAAGAGATAACATATAAATTGTTAGTGGAAAAGATATGGAAGAAGATTGGGCTAGATGAAAACACAACGAAACTTAAATTGGGTTTTCTTCCGGTGCTAGTGAATGATAGTCTTCTTGTTTATGTGGATTGCGATGACGATGTTTATGGATATCTGTCCGTTGTGATGATCGTGGCTGTAGAATG
>NW_006256901.1:3488784-3619575 GCF_000478725.1 Eutrema salsugineum | reverse complement strand
TGATTGTAGCAAAATTTAGTGAATGGTTTAACAGACATAGGAAGGAGGCTGCATATGGTCAGGTGACAGAGAAATTAGTGCCTTATGTGGAGAATATATTGCACTCGAGATGTTTAGTTGCCAAGAAACTAGTTGTTGTGGAACTGAACAGTTTCGAGTTCATATACAAAGTTACTGGGAAAGATGGAAATGCTTATGTGGTACACTTGTTACAGAAAACTTGTGATTGCAAGCATTTTGACATAGACAAGTACCCCTGTGTACATGCGTTAGCTGCAGCTATGAAATGCAACGAACAAAATGATGGATCCAAGTATTTCCATTACCATGATCTGTGCTCTAGATATTATTGGACTGGCCAGTGGAAGTTGGCATACATGAGGACGATCTATCCAGTACCGCCTAGATATCAGTGGTTAATTCCAGCTGAAACATGTGGTTTTGTCTGCAAACCACCAGATTTTCCCAAGCGAAAGAAAGGAAGAAAGAGGGATAAGAGGTTCACATCCACGGGAGAACATCGTCGTGGTAACAAACGGGTGCCAGGACAAAATTTTGCAAGGACTTGGTTACATTGTAGTCAAGGTTCGGAGACAAACGCGGAGACGGACGGGACAAACACGGAGTCAAACCAGACTGTGTAATTTTCATTTTTGAATTTTGGTATTATTTGAACCACTTGGAACAACTACCCAGCTATTTGTAATTTGTAATTTTTTGGTATTACTGGCACTACTTGGAACAACTTCCCGGCTATTTGTAATTTGTATTCTTTTTTTTAATGGTATTACTGGAACTTGTACTTGGAACAACTACTTGGAACAACCATTTGTAATTTTGATTACATAATTTAAATATTTACTTGTTAGTTTTGATTTTTGGCTTTATGAATACAATGTACTAAATGTTTTAATGGTTTTAAAAGAAAAACTTTAATATACGGTATTACCTCTTTGTCTTATTTTTTAAAAAAAATATATAATTTTGGTATTATGGGAACTACTTGGAACAACTACTTGGAACAACCATTTATAATTTTGATTACATAATTTAAATATTTGCTTGTTAGTTTTGATTTTTGGCTTTATGAATACAATGTACTAAATGTTTTAATGGTTTTAAAAAAAAAAATTTAATATACTGTATTACCTCTTTGTCTTATTTTTTTTTTAAATATACAATTTTGGTATTACTGGAACTACTTGGAACAACTATTTGTAAAGTTGTCTATATATTTAATCGGGGTTTAGATATGTTATTTCTAGAGTATATGTAATTAAATATCTATATAAATATCTATATAAATGTATAATATGTACTAAAAATAATGTGTATTCCGAAATTTATAAATTATGAAATCCATTTGGGCACACTTATCCCATATAATATCATAGGTTTTATGGATACCTCTTCTACTTCAGGATCTACTTCGTTCCTCTTGTACTTCTGTCCTCTAAAAACCTTTTCTCTCTCAACTAAAATATCTCCTCCCCTCCCAAACTCTTGTTATGGATCCCGAGAGTTACAGCGAGTTCAAAAGAAACAAAAAATATATCGACATGTTGTATTTCATAGCGGATGGTGACTATAGAATTCCGACGTATCGTTGTCCATGTGGAGGAGAGATCGTTGTCACAGATGGGTCTTCTCAAACGAGATACTTTCAGTGCGAGAACTTCAAGGTCTGTCTGTTTTGCGATTTTGGTTTAACTTATTCATTTTCTGGGTTTAGGTTTGCCAAATCTGAGTTTCGATTTTACTTTTTTATTATGTGTAGAATGATCGCTTACATGTTCGCAAAGTATGGGCGGATGTTGTTGGAGAAGAGATTGATAGGATCAAGAAGGATGTTGCTGCTAATGGAGAAAAGACTCGAAGAATGGCCCTCCTTGAATTTCAGGTCAAACAGATGCAGATGGAGCTTAAAAAAAAATGCTGAAGAAATTGCTAAACTCAAGGAGACTTTAAGAAATGTTTAGATTTTAAGAAAATTTTAATTCCTTCAAAAGCATTGCTGTAAAATAATGATGGATCTTATGTTATTTTATTTTAAATGGAGCCGATTAGTACTTCCAGTTTTTCCAGTTGTGCCAACAAACAAATTTGTTCTACAAACGAATTTAGCTGATTAGTACGAATTTAGCCGATTAGTAATACCAGTTTTACCAGTTGTGCCAACAATACGAATTTAGCCGATTAGTACTTCCAGTTTTACCAGTTTTGCCAACACCCATATTTACCCGATTTGTACGAATTTAGCCGATTAGTTATACCAGTTTTACCAGTTGTGCCAACACACGTATTGACCCGATTAGTACGAATTTAGCCGATTAGTAATACCAGTTTTACCAGTTGTGCCAACAAACATATTGACCTGATTAGTACGAATTTAGCCGATTAGTAATACCAGTGTTACCAGTTGTGCCAACAAACATATTGACCTGATTAGTACGAATTTAGCCGATTAGTAATACCAGTTTTACCAGTTGTACCAACACACATATTTAGCCGATTAGTAATATGAATTTAGCTGATTAGTACTTCCAGTTTTACCAGTTGTGCCAACACCCAAATTTGTCCTCCAACGAATTTACCCGATTAGTACTTCTAGTTTTACCAGTTGTGATAACAAATTTGTTCTAAACCGTACAGTTCTGGGTTTTAAAACCAAAATATTACAAGCATAAGTTTTAAAACAAGGTCCAACCAAAATAGAGTAGCAAAATAGTACAAGCAAAAGTCTTAAACAAGGTCATAAACCAGCCGCTAAACTCTAAGTCTTTTGTTTCTTTCCCTTGGGAGCCCCCTTCTTCTTTTCATCCTTCGTTGACCTTTTCTTCCCTTTCTTATCTTCTGTAAAAGGGGTTTGTTTGTATTGAGATTTTTTACTTGTTCGTCCACTAGTCCTCCTGGTTACATGGGTTGGCCCTTCTCCGCCGACTTCCTCGTTCTCTTCTTTATCCTTCTCCACGTTCTCTTCCACATTATCTCCTTCTGTTTGCTTCTTCCCAGAACAACCAGCGCCATCATTTGCCTCTTCACCACCGCCATGGTAATCTGCATCCAAGAAGTTAAGACGATTCTCTTCATCTTCTTGATTTCTGTTCTTCTCTTCACCCACATACAGCTCCATCTTTTTGATTATTTTGTCATGATCAGCTAACTTATTTCTCATTTCCTTAAACCATCTTCCACTTTTTTCGTCAAGCCCTCTAAACATGCCATCAGTTTCTCTACATCAATTGTAGTTGTAGGAGTCGATGCGGTTTTAATAGCTGATGAGGTTTTACGAGCTGGTTTTTAGGATCCGATGCTTTTTTCCCTTTGTTCTTTCGGCTATTGACATCTTTTTTGAACATTTCCTGAAAGAATATCTCACTTTTCTCCTCCAGCAAAATTGATTTCCAACCATCAACAATATAATCCGCTACATCTTGGTCTATATCCTCATCGTCCATGATGAGAGCCAGCAGTTGCTTCTCATCATGCGATGGAGCCAACACACTATGAATATCCTTTTAAAACCGAAAAAAACCATTCAGGTTGATCCTAGCAATGGAGCATATACTCAATTATTTGCTAAGCTTTGAGTTCTAACCTTTGTTGCACCAAGTTGAGAATTTATTTCCGAAAGTGCAAACCCTTTCAAATCTCCTTTCTTGAACCTGCTCTTGCACATCCTTGGACAGCTATCCTCGACTTCTACAACAGCTTCTCTAAAATGTCTATCAAGGGCTGGAATTGCCTCATAAGCTAGTAGCTACGCATTACACAACATGAATTAGTAAACAAAATTAAAAGGAACATACATACGAATAATCAGACAACACATTATGACAGTTATTCTTATTTACCTCCATAGGAATGATGAAACTAGGAAACACTTTGTTCGCACCTTCAGGCACAATCACATTTAAATTCTTCACTATATTGCGAATGTCCTTCATATTCTGATCAAATGCAAATCTTCCCCAAGGAAATGTTTCACACAAATCTAAATCACTAGCCGCTCTCAAAAAGAAATGCTCTACACCTGCAGCAGTATTACCTGTCTTCGTCTTCCCAACAATTATGTTGGCTAAGAAGTAAAGGACAGCAATATTCATCCTACCTCTCACTTTACTGGATTTCATTGACTCCATCTTCTCATCTACATCCTTCAGAGTTACTTTCTTCTTCCCTTCACCAAAATACTTTGCAACAAACTTACTACTGTCACCACCTAAACTTTCATAGTTCTTAGGGTAGCTTCGACAGTTCAATCCAGAAATAAGACCCAACTCTCTCAAAGAATACCGGATGGGCACCCCATTTACTACAAACCAGCATTCCTTCATTTTGCTTGATGGCACCATACACAGCATAAGCATCCACATCCCCTGCGATTTATGATTTTCTTCCAAGTACATGTGGAAGAAGTGCTTGAACTGAGGGTGCGTTTTGAACCATTTCAACTCTCTATCATCTAGCACCTTTTCTAACGTTTTCACCACCTTCTCAATATAGCATCTTCCTGACAGCTTGATGTTGATATTAAACATACCGGGTTCAAAGCACAACTTCTCTGGTGGTATAGCTTCGCTTTGATAGTCTACATCTTCTTCCGCCTCTTGTTCATCATCGTCTTCTGCCTCCTATCGAGGAACACCTCTTCCCGTCCGAGGGACATCATCGTCTTCTGCCTCCTCATGTTCCTTACCTTCCTCCTCCTCCTCTTCTTCCTCATTTTCCTCCTCCTCACGTTCCTCACCTTCCTCCTCCTCTTGTTCCTTTTCTTTCTCCTCCTCTTGGTCCTTTTCTATCTCCTCCTCGTGGTCTGATTCTTCCTTGTCCTCTTGTTCCTTTTCTTCCTCCTCCTCTTGCTCTTTCGGATTCTCCTCCTCTTGGTCTTTTACTTCATCCTTCTCTTGGTTCTTTTCTTCCTCCTCATCTTGGTCCTTCGGAATCTCTTTTTCCTCGGCGTTCACCTACATTAGTTGTACCAATTTTGTTTAGTTGCTCCAGTTTTACTTAGTTACTCCAGTTTTACTTAGTTTGTCTAGTATTACTTAATGAACACAATAATCATATGGACGAATCATACCTCCACATTTGTATCGTCATCATCGTTGCCGGCTTTCACTTTCTCTTGCCGACTCCTCACCAGTTTGCGTAACGCGCTTAGGGTCGGTGGACCTCCTTCACCCAAACATGTAGGTTTTGCGGAGGTTGGAGGATTTGCAGAGGTTGTCTTCGTCCGAGCCATCCGATCGAGTGATGTAGGAGATGATTCGCCGCTAATCGAGTTCTGAAGGCTGACAATTGGGGATTTTCGAAATGCCTGATTCCGATTTGGACCGATTTAGGGTTCTTCCTCTCTTCTCCCCTCTTCTCTCGTTTTTTTTTTCTTTCTTCGTTTTCAAAAAGAGAAGCCGCAAAAAAAAAACAATTACGAATTACTCAGATCCGACCCAAACTCTTCGAAAAGCCCAGTATCCGATCCATTTACTGGTTGGATCTGTAATTACGAAAACTCTATTTGGTTTTTTAGACATTACATTAAATTTTCGAATTAAAAAAGTTAAAAAATAAATTAATATTACAGGAAAGAGTATTATAGAATAAAATTCAAGAGTGAGGAGTATTCTGGGCATTTGTCCAACTAAAATATGGGCTTGTATGAGTTTTTTTTTTTAAAAGAGACTGAGCCCAATTTCAAAACAACATCATTTTGGAACAGAATTTGGACACTACAATTTCTCTTTCATGTATCCGCACCATTTAATTGTTGCAAAAATCAGTTATTAATAAGATACATCCCAACTATTAAATTACGTTTTCCACAAACGTGGACACGTATAAGAGCCATAAAAGCGACCATAAAGATGATTTTGCAAAGCAACAAACTTTTGTGTGGTGCAGAAATGAAGAGCCTTAACTTTGCAAAATCAGCACGTTTTGGTTTTTTTAGTAAATGGCCTTACTTCATAGAGTAATAGACTCATAATCCATTTTAGGATATATATATGTATATATATATATTGTGTGTGTGTGTTATTTTGTTGGTCTAATGATCCAAAGATTTTAGGGAGGAGTTCTTGTTTCTCTAACATATTTGGAGATATATCATTTTTGAATGTAAAGTTTTGTATGACAAACACAAGCATAGATGATTACATATTTTTTGTACAAAATAATAGAGAAATTTTGGATTTGTGTCAATTAGAATTTGAAATTCTTCAAAGACTTTAAAATTTTTGATTTGCCGGAAATTTTCAGGCATCAGACCTTAATTTTGCTCTTGAGCTAAGACTATTCCAAAGAAGAACTGAAAAGATAAGGATAGTAATATGATCAAGCCAAGAACTTTCAGGCCAAAAATAGTTCAGAAAAAAAAAACTCATATTAAGCTAAGAGTATGTTGTGGCGGAGGCAGCACAGAATGAGAGGGGTCAATTGATCCAAGTGAAATATTTTATAAAAAAAAATTGTTGTTGAGTTTTTTTAATTGATCTATCATCTAAGCCAAAACAAGAATTTGACACCCCTAAAAGTTAAAATTTAAGTCCATGAAACTTATGATTGACCCATCATCCAAGCCCAAAACAAAATAAAGCCCATGAATCTTATGATTGTGACCTACTGACCCACTGAGAGTATGCACATGGCGTATAAACCCCTAAAACCGCCTTAGAACCCCGTGGAACTAGATTCTAAAAGTGTGTTTAAGTCCAATACATTTAATAGTGATAAGTTATCACCCACACAAGGGTGTTTAAGTCCAGTCGTTGAAAGCTACTCATCTAATTCAATTTTACACTTTTCATCCCCTGAAGTACATCAGAAAGAAGTTTTTCTGTCAATGGAATTGGCACAATCAATTTGTATTGTCCGCTTTTGGCCTCATCAATCACTGTAGACGGGCACTAAATAGCCCTTTTCATGTTTATCTTCTTTTGGAGATCATAGCCTATGAATTCAAAGCCAGCAGCCACAAAAGAATCAATGTGTTTCTTCTATCAGTTTATCTTTAAAACCTGCATTAGTGAGCCCATAGCAAAAAAATAAAAACACAGTAAAGTTACATGCATAAGCATTCCTTGATGATCATTGTTAGCAATACTTACATGAAAAGGGTTTGGTGGATTCTGAAATTGCTCTTGCAGAGGCCTCACATGTATCAGCACAAAGACACCAATTGCAGTAGAGTTTTCTACACTACCATTGGGCCATATCTCAAATGCCAACCAGAAGGGAATATTGGGCCCAGCACCTGTTCAAGACGTGAAGCCCACCAAAGCCCAAACCGCAAAGCTGTCTTTATCAACTCAAACATTCACCTGCAACAAAAACAGAGAAAAGCAGAGTGAAGATCGTACAAGAGGAGCGTTTATATGCAAGCTGGCAAACCAGTTCGAACAGTTGGATTCAATATCTATATTGTAATTCCGACACATGTCCAAGAGACATGAACCTTCTAGGTTTTCTTCAACATTGTATAAAGCTTACTTATCTTCTTTGTAATGGTTAAACGATAATGAAATGAAACTTTAGTTTCCAGTCTCTCTCTTTACAAAGTTTCTTTCTTGCCTTCATGGTATCAAAGCTATGGCTGATACAAACTCCAAATCTGACTCATATTCTCTCCCTTCTCTCAGTGTAAACAACTGTGTTACAATCACTTTAACTGCCCAAAACTACATCTTTTGGAAGTATCAGTTCGAGTCCTTCCTCTCTGGCTATGGCCTTCTCAGATTCATCACCGGTTATATTCTTGCTCCAGAACCGCTCCTCACCACCATTGGGACTGCTGGCGCTGCAGTAACAAGGCCAAATCCAGCTTACCAAAAGTGGTCCCACACTGACCAAGTTATGAAGTCCTGGCTCGTTGGTTCTTTCTCAAATGACATCTCAAATGTTTTCCTCGGGTGCAACACTTCAGCAGAAGTTTGGTTGACACCGGAAAATCACTTTAATCTGCTGTCTTCAAACCGTCTCTTTTAGCTTCAAAGAAAGCTTCAAACAATCCGGAAAGAAAAAAAGCCCATGACTGACTACCTCAGAGAGATAAGAGCTATCTGCGACCAGTTAAAATCCATCGGTAACCCTGTCCAAGAAAAGATGAAAATTTATACTGTTACCATGGACTTGGTCGTGAGTATAAACCAATCAAAACAAGTATTGAAAGCACCTTGGATATCAACATTGTATTAACGCTTGAAGCCATCGTTCCAAAGCTTACCGGCTATGCAGAACGTCTTTAGGCTTACACTGCATACACCATTGTATCCCCTCGTGTTGTGTTTAATGTCAGTCAAACTCAGGACACAAACACCAACAACTCTGGCTACTACAATAACAACTACCTATGCAGAAAAAACTTCAACAACCGAGGCTATGGCCGTGGCAAAGGGTTCTCAACCAGAGGTAGGGGTTTTCCGCAACATAACTCTTCCTCAAGTTTCTTAATAGAGGATTCCATTTCCAAATCTGTGGTAAATGGGACACAATGCTCTTAACTACTACAACCATTTCAACAATAGCTATCAGTCGGCCGATGTTCCATCTGCACTTGCTGCTTTGAGAATCACTGATGTTACTGACAACCACTGCCAAGAATGGTTCCCTGATACAAGTGCTTCAGCTAACATCACCAATAACCCTCAGGTCCTGCAACAGTCTCAACCATATCATGGATCTGACTCGGTAATGGTTGCAGATTGAAACTTTCTTCCCATTACTCACACCAGCTCTGCCAGTTTAGCTTCCACCTCAGGTAATCTACCGCTCAGAGATGTACTTGTTTGCCCTGACATTTCTAAATCTCTTTTGACCGTGTCTAAGCTTACTAGGGATTATCCTTGCTCATTTGAATTTGACTGCGATGATGTGCGAATCAATGATAAGGCAACAAAAAAGCTACTGGTAATGGGAAGCTCCCGTGATGGTCTATACAGCTTGGATGGTCCTCGGTTACAAGTCTTCTACTCCACATGACAACAGTCATAGAGTCAGAACATGTGGCACAGACGCCTTGGACACCCTCACCTGCAAATCCTCCAACTGCTAGCTAAGAATAACTCTATATCTATCAATAAAAGCTACTCAGGCTGTATGTGAAGTTTGTCAGCATGGCAAAAGCTCAAGACTTCCATTTTATGATTCTACTTTTACTGCAACTAGAATTCTTGAGAGGATCCATTGTGATTTGTGGGGTCCTCTCCAACTATCTCTTTACAAGGATTTCGATATTATGTGGTCTTTATTGATAATTATTCTCGGTCAAGTTAGTTTTACCCGTTGAGACTCAAATCAGACTTCTATTCCATCTTTCTTATGTTCCATAAGCTTGTTGAAAATCAGTTTGGCTGCAAAATCAGAACTTTTCAATGTGATGGAGGTGGAGAGTTTATAAGCAACAAATTTCTCCAACATCTATAAGATCATGGCATCCAACAACTTCTTTCATGCCCTCATACACCACAGCAGAACGGCTTGGCCGAGAGAAAGCATGCTTTTTAAAAGCAAAATGCCTCATAAGTTTTGCGTTGAGTCATTCTTTACCACAAAATTTCTGAGCAATCTTCTTCCCTTCTATTCTCTCGAAAGCTCCATCTCATTATATGATAAAGCTTATGGGGAGAAACCTGACTATTCATCACTAAGATCCTTTGGCTGAGCGTGTTATCTAACTCTAAGGGACTACGAAAAGACAAAGTTTGAGCCAAGGTCTCTGTCGTGCGTTTTACTTGGGTACAATGAAAAGGAAAAAGGCTACAGATGCTATTGGGTTTTTCCTAAGCCCATGTCCAACTCCCCAATTAGTATATTGTCCGCTTTGGGCCTAACTTACAAAGCCCGCACGGATTTGGTTTTGGGCTCCTTCCCAAAAGGCCTCATACTAATTGGAGTTGGAGATTACTTATATACTAGACCATATTGGTCTAAACTTCCGATGAGGGACTTTGGATTGATTCCCAACAATCTCCCCCTCAAGTCAAAGACCTTATAACTCTTGATCTCCAACCTACAGTGATACTTAGTACCATCTTGTACTTCTTAATCGCAAGGTCACCTTGAGGGTTTCTCTCCCATACCGAACATTCAGTCCAATCCAACTTTTCTAGGTCCACTTTTCTTTGACCTAGGCTCTGCTACCATTTATTGGGCTTTTCCTAAGCCCATGTCCAACTCCCCAATTAGTATGATACTGTCCGCTTTGGGCCCAACTTACAAAGCCCGCACGGATTTGGGTTTGGGCTCCTTCCCAAAAGGCCTCATACTAATTGGAGTTGGACATTACTTATACACTAGACCATATTGGTCTTAACTCTCGATGTGGGACTTTGGATTGATTCCCAACAGATGCCTATACCCACCCA
Source organism: Eutrema salsugineum (assembly GCF_000478725.1). Classification (NCBI taxonomy): domain Eukaryota; kingdom Viridiplantae; phylum Streptophyta; class Magnoliopsida; order Brassicales; family Brassicaceae; genus Eutrema; species Eutrema salsugineum. The sequence continues at coordinate 3,609,214 of NW_006256901.1, read as the reverse complement.
ATGGTCGTGTTTACATCAGCCATCATGTCATTTTTTATGAAAGAAGGTTCCCTTTTTCTCAGTAGTACTTACACTTACAGCCATCTGATTCTCCACCTCTTCTTGCTGCTTGGCAACAAAGCCTGCAACAAACTGCAGCTTCAAGACCACAACGCAACATTCCTCTTCAACTTGCAGCTCCAACAACAACAGTCAGATCAAAGAGAGTATCTGCTCCTCCTCCACCACCTCCTCCTGATTCATTGTTTACTGAATCCGACTTCCCACTTATGCTATCCACAAATCATCACTCAAGTGCCTCGGCCAGTTCAGCTGAGGAACGTTTTGAGCGTACATCAAGCTTTGGTCCTGCTACTATAGGCGACAACTTTCCTCAATCTGCAACAGACTTCAAAAGACCAATCTCTCCTACACCTTCTACAACATCTGAATCTCCTGCTCCTCATCAGCACAACCGTCTGCTCCTTCATCCACCTCTCTCCCTACAGCTACCAACATTCACTCTATAGTGACAAGAGCAAAGATGAGAGTCTCTAAACCAAACAAACACTATGTTCTCCTTAAAGCATTCAAGATGGACTGAAGCAATGAATGAATAATATGGCAACTGCAAAGAAACTGGTACATGGACTCTAGTTCCTCGCACTCCTGAGCTGCACATTCTTGGCAGCAAATGGGTTTTCAGAATAAAACTAAACACAGACGGCTCACTCAACAAGCTTAAAGCTCGCCTCGTTGCAAAGGGATTCAACCAAGAAGAATATATTGATTACCTTGAGACATACAATCCAGTAGTGTGCACTGCTACGATTCGTGGAGTCCTCTATATAGCAACGGTTATGAATTGAGAGCTCAAATAGATGGACGTCCAAAATGCCTTCCTCCATGGTGATCTGTCTGAAACAGTTTATATGACTCATCCAGCCGGTTTTTATGGATCCAGACAAGGCATACCATGTCTGTCATCTGCACAAATTGATATATGGTCTTAAACAGTCACCAAGAGACTGGTTTGACAAATTCAGCTCATTTCTTCTGGATTTTGGGTTCACTTGCAGTCACTCTGATCCCTCAATGTTTGTCTATGCTCGAAATATAAACATCCTCATCCTCCTCTTATATGTTGACGAAATGGTCATAACAGGAAACAGTTCCACAGCTCTCATGTATCTGCTCACTGAACTAAACAAACAGTTTCAGATGAAGGATATAGGACAGCTCCATTACTTCCTCGGGATTCAAGTTCATTCCTATCCAGAAGGGTTGTTTCTCTCTTAGCAAAAGTATGCAGAAGATCTCCTCTTCATTGCAGCTATGGCTGAATGCACTCCAATGCCAACTCATCTCCCTCAGCAAATAAACAGAGTTACAGCTCAGGAAGAAATCCTCTCTGATCCTACATAGTTTCGCAGTTTAGCTGGCAAACTTCAGTTTACAGTCAACTATGTTTGTCAGAAGATACATCAACCAACAGTCTTTGACTTTACTCTCCTGAAAAGAATCTTGCGTTACATCAAACGAACTATAACAATGGGTATGTGATTCACAAAGAACTCAGACTCCTTTCTCGAAGGATATATGGACAGCGATTGGACAAAATGCAAAGAGACACAACAGTCTGTTGGTGCTTTCGTCACCTACTTTTGTTAGAACCTCATCTCCTGGTCTTCCAAGAAACAAGCCACAGCGTCAAAGAGCTCCACCGAGGCTGAATACCAATCTCTCTCTGAAACAGCCTCAGAACTCAAATGGCTTTGCTCTCTACTACATGATCTCCATGTTCCACTGCCACACACTCCAGAACTTCTCTGTGACTACCTCTCTACAGTCCGGCTTTCTGCAAACCCTGTGTTCCATGCAAAAACAAAAGAATTTGATCTTAATCATCATTATGTGAGAGAAAGAGTTAGTTTTGGCTCTCTGGTTGTCAAACACATTCCCAATCATTAACAGATTGCAGACATCTTTACCAAACCTCTGCCATTCAATGCCTTTACCAACCTGAGAGCCAAACTTGGTGTAGATATACCTTATACACCAAGTTTGGAGGGGGGGAGGGGGGAGTAGGGGGTATCAGCACAAAGATTCCAATTGCAGTAGAGTTTTCTACTCTACCATTGGGCCATATCTCAAATGCCAACCAGAAGGAAATATCAGGCCTAGCACCAGTGTAAGACGTAAAGCCCACCAAAGCCCAAACCGCAAAGCTGTCTTTATCAACTCCAACATTCACCTGCAAAAAAAAACAGGGAAAAGCAGAGTAACGATCGTACAAGAGGAGTGTTTCTATGCAAGATAGAAAACCAGTTCGAACCGTTGGATTCAATATCTGTGTCGTGATTCCGACACCTGTCCACGAGACATAGAACCTTCTAGATTTTCTTCAACATTGTATAAAGTTTACTTATGTTCTTGTAAATGGTTAAGCGATAATGAAATGAAACTTTAGTTTTCAATCTCCCTCTTTACAAAGTTTCTTTCTTGCCTTTAACATGAGTACGGTACTCATGAGTGTCCCCAATAACATGGATAAAATCACCAGGAACAAGATCGCACACGTGAGCGAGCATGAAAGTAAGAAGAGAGTAGGAAGCAATGTTAAATGGCACACCAAGGCCCATGTCTGCAGAACGCTGATACATTTGACATGAGAGCTCTCCTTCTGCCACATAGAACTGCAAAGAAAAGAGGAAAAAGAAATCAAAGTCATTGCAAGAAAACAAAAGAATGAGAACATAGTTTAAGTGGAAACTACCTCTGCAAACATATGTCATGGAGGAAGTGCCATCAACTTGAGATCAGAAGGATTCCAAGCCGACATAATAATAACTATGAATAAACTTAAAATTTATATTTGCAATTTTGATTTTAAGACAAATCTATTGACACTATTTATCTATATGGGAAGTCTTATGGTCTTGTAGTTGATCAAGAGAAAGTGTTTCTATACCAAGCTAATTCGATTTTTAGAGTTGTAAACTATTGCATATTAATAAACACATATTTATCTAAAAATCTAGCATGGTGCATATGATTCCGTTTGTCATGATCCCATGTGTTAAGGAGAAAATGTTCATTTTGAACATGGTGCAGACATAACCATCTATCAGTCGTGGATCTTTGTCTTATGTGTAGAACTATCTTTTGTAAAATTGTCTATATGTTATTCTTCATTACATAAAATCTGATATCATACTGCAATGGATTCTTCTCAAACAAGTAAGATCAATGTCATCATGGACCGTAATAAACATTATTAGACAAATTTCTAACGTAGTGCATATGGTAAAAATAAGAAAAGGGATATCTTATGAATTCTTAAAAAAATTATTATATTTGAAGCTCGTACTTAGTGATCATACAAATTAAATTAAAGAGTGTGTAGAAAACAATTTAATTGTTCAATTGAGCTTTTTCTTTATAACATCTACTTTTTTTTTTTCACGCAGCAACAAGCAATATATGTTCCAACACGTTTACAATCCCCGGTACTGTAATCTTGCGACATGCACTCCTCCGTACATGTGGGAGTGCACCGACCAATACAGATGTGATCTTCACCGTAGGCGTTTGTTTGTTCTGCAAAATAGCAAAAACTAGTTAGAAGAAATGTAATGTGTAATATATACACACTTGTAATCAACGTGAAAACTAAGAACAAACATAGCCAAGAAAGTATTTACAAAAATTGAGAAGTAATAATAATGAAAACTTTTGATCAACCTGTAATGACCAACAACAAAATTATTGCGATGGTACTAAAAACAACTAAAGATCTGATCTTGTCCATTTTCTTTTCTTTTTTCTGAAGTCTTTGTTTGTTTGTATAACCTTTTGTAAATATTTTATGTTTTGGTGTTGATGAATTTTGTTGAGCTATAATAGGTCTTTATATAGCTAGTTGGTAATATGCAATTCTAGCTAAAATAAAACGGATACGTTGAACCTATTTATTTTTCTTGAGATTTTGACTAAAGATGAATTCTTGAAAATTTGATTCAATATTTATGATCTAGTAAGTTTGGTAGGAAATTGAATTTAGGATTGACTATATGTTAAATATAATTTGGCATCTAATAAATTTGGTAGAAAATGATTTGAATGAGATACGACTTTGACTAATTGTAAAGAAATAAAACTAAAACACAATATAGTAAATTCATCATTACCAGGTAAAATTGGTCTCTATATGATGGATATATGACCATTGGTCCCATCATTTGCTTGTTGACCATTTAAAAAAAATAATAATAATAATAATAATTAACTGCCATGTATAGTAAATCGGTTACCTCATTGCGATTTTACTTAACAAAATAGTAGATATATGTATATAGACGTTGCTTCAGAAATCAGAACGATGGATTAGTGATGGATTGGCCACCGAGATTTAATCGGTTATCTAACAACCTATGGTTACCACTGAAACACTTCAAGATTAATAACCCAAATAAAAGACTACAAAAAAAAAAAAAAGACTATCACAGTAATAAAATAGGATCGAATCCGGAGCAAGGATTCTAGAGTTCATGAACCAGAGAACAATTTAGGAAACGACTAAATCTCGAACTCAACCATAAATATTTAACCAATCCACTGTCGTGGTACTGATTACTAAATCCATCAACCTAAGTATCTAAACTATTGTTTGAACTTAGAATTCTAAACCAGCATTAACAATTGGTTTGTTATGTTCACAAATGCCTTAGCATTAGCTTTCATCGGATAAGGACAATTCGCTCACATATGTTCTTTCCAGTAATCTATAACACTTTTGATGAATAAATTAAACCCTAGATCAAAGACTAAGTGATCAATTTAGCCTAAGAAATGAACACAATAATAAGCAAAGACAACGAAAGATAATCTATGTCTAATTCAGTGATTCATAGATCCCTTTAAAACCCTAAACCTAACTATAAAACTACTCGGGGAATCTTCCTATCTAGTGAAGATGAAGATAAACTCATGATCAAATAAAATAGAAATTCAAAAAGGATTCATAATTCTTCTCAAGAGATGTAGAGTCAAAGATCGTCTCTCCAAAACTTACAAAGTGCCCACAAAGTTAAAGTCTGAATAGAAAATATAGTATAACCTAAAAAAAAGCTAAAAACATGTATAAATAGTTTTTGGATTGTCCCGATCAAAATTAGGTTAATCTGGGTCGAAATAGGAAAATCGGCATATAATGTCAAATCGATCCATGTTTCTTGCATTGGTCGAGTTGCTCCTGTAGATCGCCAGACTGGACTGTCTTCACAAAAACTAAATTAACTTTTGATCGCACATTTGGAATGACGTTAAATCACTTCTATATGAAGCTAATTCACTGACCTATCTTATATCAAAATTTGAGCTCAATCCATCAGTGAAAGTACTAAACGCCAAACTTATGACAGCACTGCATGATTCTGCATCTTTAGATGCTCATTTTTTCCCAAAATGCCTCATTTTCCTTTAAACTGACCTACAACTTAGAAAAAGTTCGATAAAAGACTAAAAGCTCAATAAAAATATAAAAATAAGGGGTTAGAATGCGTTAAAAACGCAACCCTTAAACCACCTATGTGGCGCTATTTCTATTTACACATATATGATTTAATTTTTCGTTTTTATTTAGTGTTGACGAAGCAATTATATGTGTTGATATATTTGGTATGCGTAAAATTTAATCTGCCATCTAGTGAACTATTCTTATCAGTTTTTGGGTTTCATACATGAAGGGACATAATAGTAATACTAGATGGGATATATCAACACATAAAAATGGTCCATAGGAAAATAGTCTTCTTCATTAACTCTAATCCCAAAGCCTCTAGAAACCTCTCTCGAAAGTTTCAAAAACTCACTTAAAAGTCAATCTTAGAGTTACTGAAGAAAACTATTTTGTATGGACCATTTTAACCGTCTAAGTGTTATAATACTAATAACTTTTAAGCGTTTCATCTTAGAGTAGACTGTTAAAAGAATAAAACTAAAAATCATCGTTAAGCTTGCGAGAATACAATAGTAAAATGAGAAAGTTTACACTTCAGATACACGAAAGAAAATCTTTTTTGGTTGTTTATTTCAATCTTTCCGTACATTGAATGTCATGCTTCATCGTAATGCATTTTTTTAACATGTTAAATTCATTGCATACATCTTCAGGCTAAGTTAATAACAACAAAAACTCAACTTTTATAGATTTTTCTAAAACGACATCAAACAAAAAGAAATACAATCAAACAAAAAGTAATACAATTTTTTTATGGAGCACTTCTTGGACCTGTTTTTGAACTTTTTTCTTCATAACCCAATAAATAATTCAGCCCATTTCATTGGAAACCGAAATTTATAGAAAGCAAAGTTGAGCATTCACAATTCCAAAAAGTGAAACCTGGTGGCATCTAAAAGTGGGGTGCTCTCTCCCTTCTCTCTCTCTCTAAAATTTTTGTGGGAGAGAGAGCGATTGTTTTTTCTTTTGTTATTCCAATCTGACCGGATTTTTTTAAAAACTAGTTATCCTTTTGTTTGTTCAATATTTTTCATTGGAAGATTGATGAGATCGACATATAGAAATCGTAAAAATCAAGGAAAGTCTTAAAGATTATGGATATTTATCAATATATTTAGTTTTAAAAAATTAATATTGTATCAAAACTAGATTTGCACACTTTCGTAATCCGTCCCATAGTGATCCGAATGACTTTGGACCCAAGGATTGATGATCTGTCTAGATTAATGGTTAGAAAAATCATTATATAGAGGGATTAAATAGAAATTATATGAAGAGTGTGTGAGAAATATCTCATATTAAAAATTGGAAAAGATTTTGGGTAATATATAAAGGACTTGAGTCAATTCACAATTGCCAATTAATTTCGAGTTAAAAATTTAAGAAAAATAACAATTAATATAAAAATAATTTACAATTTGTTTTTTATTTGACTCTAGCCTACCATAATGGTCCGGTTAGGAGCAATAAACAAAAGATTGAAATATATTTGAGGGATATTATTTGTTTTGGAAAATATATAAGAGTAGAGAAAAAGAAGAGAAATAAGAGATGAGGTGGAAGGGATATTCGACAGAGCAATTCAATAATATAGGACCCTAACACATTTATTTAGATGATTATTTGGCAACTTATAGTTTGGGGTATAATAGACTTATACCCCTAAATTCCCATCGTTCATTGCAATATCTAAAAAGACTACATTAAGCCGGTGAGCTTCTTTATTCTCATGCATAACATACGTACACATACACACAATAATTATAAAAACATACACATACAAACATATATATATAACTTATTGACATTTATGATGATGACCACATACAAGCAGCCTTCATCTACCGCTTACACTGCCCATAACAGTAGCAGTTTTGGTCTGGAAAAGTTCCCTCACATTCACCATAATCATAGCCAGTCCCCTTACATGCATAACCGCATTCAATGTCGCATATCATAACAATGATTCTAGTGGAGCATATAGGATTCACCTCCGAGCTTCTTACTGGGGAATCTTAAATGTTAAATCATATAAAAATGTAAATATTTTGGTTAGACAAGTTTGAACATATCAGATCAAGCTCTAGTTACCTCGAGTCGAGAAGATAGGCTGCCGGATAAAAGGTCCATATCGTCTAGATGGCGCTTGCACTTCCTCATAAGTAGCCAAACCAATTTCAGCCTCCGAAAGAGGTTTCATTTCTTGCTTCTGGACTATCTCAGCTTTGGTTACATCTATATAAATGCATAGTGAAAACGTTAATAGCAATGATATAGTTACAAAAAAATGATGTTGATATGTTTCTAAGATAAGAAGTTTGATATGGTACCTATAGAAGAAGAGATAACACTCAAACCAATTACGAAAATGAAAGCAAGCTTCACAAGATCATTTGCCATGTCTCTGTTTTAGGTCTTGCTTGATCTTGCTAAAACCAACCAACTCTAATAAAGGGCATTTATAAGGTTAGAGTGTAATTGAATTAACATGTATTTAACCATAGTTAAGAGTTAAACCTTGAGTTAGGAGTTTATTACACCATGGGGTTAACTCATACTTCTTCTTCCTCTTCTAAGCATTTTTTTACAAGTTTACATGAATGTGAAAATCAGTTATTGATAAGATATCTCCCAACTATCAAATCACGTTTTCCACAAAACGTGGACACGTATAAGAGCCATAAAAGCGACCATAAAGACGATTTTGCAGAGCAACAAACTTTTGTGTGGTGCAGAAATTAAGAGCCATAACTTTGCAAAATTAGCACGTTTTTTTAAAGTATATGGCCTTACTCTATAGAGTAATATACTCATAATCCATTTTAGGATCCATATATTTGTTATTTTGTTGGTCTAATGGTCCAAAGATTTTAGGGAATTGCTCTTGTTTCTCTAACATATTTAGAGAGACATTATATTTGTATGTAAAGTTTTATATTTTTATATGACGAACACAAGCAGAGGCTTACATTTTTGCACGAAATAAAAGAGAACTTTTGTATTTGTGTCAATTAGCTTTAGCAAGTCTTCAAAGACTTGAAAATTTTAGATTTGCCAGGGATTTTCAGGCATCAATACATAGTCTTCCTCTTGAGCTAAAAACTAAGAATATTCCAAAGAAGAACTAAAAAGATAAGGATAGTAAGATCGAGCTAAGAGATTTCAGAGAGGAAACTCACATCAAGCAAAAGAGTATGGTCATGATTCATGAAGTATAAACCCCTAAATCGCCTTAGAACCCTGTGGAACTAAAGGATCCCAACACATTTATCAGTGGTAAGTTATCACCGACAAAAATGTGTTCAAGTCCAGACGTTGAGGGCCACTCATCTGATTCAATTATACACTTTACATCCCCTAAAGTACATGAAAAAAGAAAGCTTTCTGTCAATGGAATCAGCACAATCAAATTTGTCTGCTTTTAGTCTCATCAATCACTTTAGATGGGCTCTAAACGGCCATTTTCATCTCTATCTTCTTGTGTGGATCATAGCCTATGAGTTCAAAGTCAGCAGCCACAAAAGAGTCAATGTGTTTCTTCTCTTGCTTTATCTTCAAAACCTGCAGTAGTGAGCCCATAGCGAAAACAAAAACACGATAAAGTTACATGACTAAGCATTCCTCGACCATCATTGTTAGCGATACTTACAGGAAAAGGCTTTGGTGGATTCTGAAGTTGCTCTTGCAGAGGCCTCACATGAGTACGGTACACATGAGCATCCCCAATAACATGGATAAAATCACCAGGAACAAGATCACACACGTGAGCTAGCATGCAAGTAAGAAGAGAGTAGGAAGCAATGTTAAACGGCACACCAAGGCCCATGTCCGCAGAACGCTGATACATTTGACATGAGAGCTCTCCTTCTGCCACATAGAACTGCAAAGAAAAGAAGAAAAAGAAATCAAAGTCATCGCAAGAAAACAAAAGAATGAGAACATAGTTAAAGTGGAAATTACCTGTGCAAACATATGGCATGGAGGAAGTGCCATCAACTTGAGATCAGAAGGATTCCAAGCCGACATTATAATACGTCGATCATCAGGATTGTTCTTAATCTTGTCGATTACATCAGCGAGTTGATCAACTCCTTGGCCAGTATAATTAGCATGCATATTTGTGTACCTGTAAAACGAGATAAAGATGTTTTCACCAAAAGAAATCCAGCCAAACAGAGAAGAAAAGCAAAGAGATCCATAGAAAATGTTACTGACTTAGCACCAAAGTGTCTCCACTGAAATCCGTATACAGGTCCAAGGTCACCTTCCTCTCTTTCCGACAGGCCGATACTGAAATTACAGTGGATTTTAACAGCGAGAAGGCCGTCTCATTTCCCAAACAGATAATGGCAGTTAAATATCTTACCCATCGAGATACTCTCTTGACGCATTCCCATCCCAAATATGGATACCTTTTTCTTGAAGGACCTGCCAATGTATACAAGACTCTCAAAGAACTATCTAATTCATTTTCATAGTTTCAAAGCATAGCAGAGACGGCCTTGGCTCAATCATTGTAATAAATTATCTGTTATTTTACCTTTGCATTGGTTGAGCCGCTTATGAACCATAGAAGTTCCTCAACAACACCTCTCCAGAAAACTCTCTACACATAAGATGCAATCATACTGCGTGAGATTGAAAATATGAACAACGACAAAACTTTCTCTCTATCCAAGTAAAAGGTGGAAAGTCAAGGAATAGTGAGCATACCTTTGTTGTTAGAAGTGGAAAACTTCGGCGTAAATTGAATTTCATCTGTATTACAAGGAAATGTGAGATTGTTTAACCATCAACAACCAACCAGAGAAAAACTGAACACGTATAAAAAAAGAGTTCTTTACATCACCTGGCAACCAAATTTTGATAATGTACCAGTCCCGGTCCTATCATTCTTCAAGTTGCCATTTGAGATGATATCTTCAACGAGATTCAAATACCGGAACTCCTCATGCTGATCGAAAATCATCTTAGGAAGAAACAAGAACTTCTTCCCATCAAACTGAAGAGACTGTGACCCATTGCTTTCATCAGAGGATTCTTCAGCAGAACTTTTTACACGGACATAACTCGTGAAGCAAAATCGAAGTCCATTTTCACTTCTTGGAAGCGACGACGACCAAGGCTGATAAACAGAAGTGTCGACCGCAGGTATAAACGTATCACAGTCAATACTAGTATCAATCTCAGTTAAGTGGATAGCATCACAACTAGGACTGTTCAATGCTTCCCTACACAAATACAAACAATAAACAGTTACTTAGTTTACAACAACTAGATTGAAAATCACCAAAAAGGAGATGAGAAATCAACACATTTACCTCAATATATCACCACCTCCTATAACAAACACCCTCTCAATAGACAAACAATAAGGCGGCGCAGCTAACAAGTCAAGAGCAGAGTCTACACTACTGCAAGTCACAACATTCTCAGTGTTGGCTATATCAAAACCTCCAGAACGAGTTAGAACAACGTTAAGCCGGCCCGAGAGCGGCCGGTGCTTAGCCGGAATAGACTCCCACGTTTTTCTACCCATCAAAACAGCGTTTTTCTTAGCGGGATCGGACGTGGTCAGAGTTATGTCCTTGAAGAACTTGAGATCAGTAGGCAGATTCCAAGGCAATTTACCGTCTTTACCGATACCCATTTGTTTGGTTGCAGCTACCACAACTTGGTAAGTCCTTCGAGGCTCTGGAGCCATGGTGTTGTCGTTGCCATTAAGAGTAGTTGCCATGGTGGAAATCAAAACCTTGGAGATGTTTGAAATAGATGATGATGGCTTGCGATGAAACTTACAGAGACGCCTTTGAGTAAAAGGCAGCAGAGACTGAGACAATCCAACACAAATGAAGATTTGATATGATTCAATAACTATCTAAACAATCGAAAGAGGACTAACTGCAAAAAAAAAATCTCCCTTTTTACTCCAATCGAGTCAGAAGAAGCTCATAATTGGAGCACATAACAAAGAGCAAAATGGGATGAAGAAAAGATTATCACTGACCGATTTAAAGGCGAAAGGAAGAATCTTTTACGGATTGTGCAAATACCCAACAGAGAAGTGAATCCTCAGAAGAAATTTAAGAGATTTCGAAGAAGAAATCGGAAGTGACTGGCGTTTTGGTAGGTAAAGCCTCCTCTTTTCTCCTCCTATTGTTTTGTTCTCTTTGATTGTGAAATTCTCTCGCGCTTGAAAAGGACAGGAAGAGAATAGAGGGAAACGACGATTCGTAAAAGCTTTACCAGGATTACGCTTTATTAGATGTGTCCATATCTGTCTAATTATCATTAATGAATTGAATTTGTGACAAAAAAAAAAAAAGAATTGAATTAGTAAATGACAACGAAGATACTGTCACATATTTGAAATTTGTTATTAAAGAAATGAAAAAATTAAAAATTTAGAATAATTTCCCAAACCATTTGTTTTTTTAGAATTTATTGGTTTATACATTATTTATTTTAATTAAAATCTAAAATTATCTTTAATTTTTATTCTACTAAATTTTGTTTATTTTCATAAAATTCTGCAAAAATAGGAAAAAACAAAAACAATTTTTTTAAAAAAAATACTGATTAATTTCGGTAAATAAAAAAGACTTCTTCGACAAAAATTTCTACAACGACAATTTTCTTCTCCCTAGTCGCGTCTTTGCCTCCCTGCTTCTCTATTTTGCTGTATCGACCCCTTTGCTCGTAAGAGATTTTCCATTAGCTCGCTCCAATGGTCGTAATGACCATCAAAACGAGGAATCTTCGTAAGCGTTTTGTCTTCACTCATCTTTTTGTTTCTGTTCTCTCTTTTCTTACTTTGATCACTTTAAGATTGTGTTTTGCTCTGACACCAATTGTAAATTCAGAGAAGACACAATATTGCACTGAAATGATCTGAGTTTATTCATCACGTCTCAATGCGTTTTATAGTTTTACAATAACTAAAGCAAATAACCGAAGCAACTAAAATCAAGGACACGACTCCACTAGCTCAACTACTAAGCTAGTTTGACGCAAACACGAAATTGACTGAAACAAACTAAAGAGAACAAGTCTCTTTTATTCCTAAACTTACGGAAGCAAAGACTCGATAAAACAAATCCAACATTATGTGCTTCTAATTCAGTAATTTCTCCAACTCTCATCTTCTCTTCTTTTTAGGGTTCATCGCAAAAGAACTGGAAGAAGAAATGGAAAATAAATATTTGGATATATTCTCTTTGGTGGTTAAGCACATAAAGCCTAGATTTTCTCAGATTCTTTTAACAAATTCGTAGAATACATTTTCCACATTACGTAGAACAAATAAATATCTGTAGAATATACTTTCTAGTAAAATGTAGAACGTAGTGAAAAATGTAGAATATATATTCCATAAGCTGTATAACGATGAAGAATCTGTAAAATACATATTCTATAAGTATCATAGAATGAAGAAAAACATATAGAACATCGATTCTAGATTTCGTAGATTGTAAAAGAATATTTAGAAAACATATTCTAGAATGTAGAATACGTTTTCTACGTATTGTAGAATACGTTTTCTACGTATTGTAGAAAATAATATTTTTTAAATTATAACTTTCCATAACTGATTTTCGAGAATTAATTTATTTCCTTATTTGGTATTTTCGAATTTAAAAAAAAAAACATAAACATTAAATTTGAATTTTTGCAAATAATGTAATCTTTAATCTAATTAAGTTTAAAAGTGACAAAATTCCAAAAAGTCTTATAATAAAGACAATTATGTTATAACACATATCATATATGGACTCTTATACCGGCCCATTAGGCCCATCAGGGCATTGTACTTAACCTAGATTCCCTATGTACTCTATATATACATTCCAGTGATTAATAAAGTTTCTAAGTTTTCACAACACGTTATCAGCACGATAAGACTCTCTGAGCGAAAAACCCTAATAAATCCGGCCACCACCAAAACCCTAAAAGCAAGTCGAAACTTAAAAGACGCATATCTTCCAAACCGTGAGGAACCAGAAGACGATCTACATATCAAATCGAAGCCCTCGACGAGACGAATCTACTGGTGAAAACCGTTTGTCGATCCAACGTCGGACGCGCCCTCACGCACACTTACAGTACACGACGATCAACCGAAAAAAAAAAAAAAACCAGATCCGAGTTTTTCCTTCTTCAACCAGCAGCTTCTCCAGTTTTGGTGATCAATCCTTGGAATTTGTAGCGGCTAACTGAGGTCTATTAGCTCCCAGTTTCATTAGCCTGTCAGAAATCCAAAGGTGGAAAAGGTATCTTCTAAAACTGAGAGCCATAGAACCTGTTGTTTAAACACTTCAAAACCCTATAAAAAAAAAAAAAAAAAAAAATCGATCTCTAATTGATTGAAAGTGTTTGATACTCTGATGATTGATTGATAACTTGTTGATTGATTGTTTAAATTACAAGTTTATGCATGTTCAAAGGTTTTAAACTCGTTTTATAAAACCATAATCTATAAAAACCTAACAACTGTTTTTGGCCATGTTTATGGCATAAACCTATTCGATTTTCTTCATGTTTAATAAGCTTGTTGCAGCTTATTTGATTGTTGATTCTCTTGCTTGAAACACTTGATTGAATAAACTAAGAAAATCAACCCTAAATCCTAAGCTTGATTCACGATTTTGTAATCTTCAAAATCGTAAGTCATAATGCTTAAACCCTAGTCCTTTTCACGTGATTTCTTTGTTGTCCTTGTGAAATTATTAAAACCATCGACCACAGATCCTATAGATCTCGAAATCACATCCAAAATATGTTTTCCAAACCGTTAAAACCCTAGATAAAACCCTAATCATATTCGGCTCCCCTAGGGTTCCTCCTAAATCGCCTAAAACCGGCTAAACCTGGTTCTCATTAACCGAAATTATATTCGGCTTTAACCGATTAAATCACAGCTATTAAACCGACATCATGTTCGGGGTAACTAAAACCATACCCTTTAAAATTTACTATTTCCGAGAAAGTTCCCTCTAATAGAAAGTTTCCTCATATAAAAACTTTCCTCATATAGAAATTTTCCCGACATAGAAACTTTCCTCATTTAGAAAATTACCCAAATTAGAAACTTTCCAAATTTAGAAACTTTCCTAAAATAGAAATATTCTCAAAATAGAAAGTTTCATCATCAGCATTCAAAATTTTCTCAAAACAATCCCTAACAAAATCAATCTCATGTTTCAGATGTCAAACATTCAGAAATGTGAATTCGAGGCCCTTCACGTCTCCGGGGATAACTACCTCGAGTGGGCCCTAGACATGCGCTTGTTCCTTGCATCGAAAGAACTCGATGCGTGTATTACCGACGGTAACACCGCATCCCGTAAGGGACAGTCTCAGGCGATATGTCACATACGCCATCATCTGGCCTCGAGCCTTAAGCAGCAATATCTCACTCTTGAGAATCCACTTGAATTGTGGCAAGCGCTGAAAAAGCGATATGACCATCAGAAAATGGTCCAGTTGCCTCAGGCAGATTTCGACTGGAAGAACCTTCGGTTCCAGGACTACAAATCCGTAGATGATTACAACAACGAACTCTTTCGTATTGTTGCCATCCGGAAACTCTGTGGCGAGGATGTGACAGATAATGATCTCCTCGAGAAAACATTATCCACATTCAGCACAGAGAATGTTGTGCTCCAACAACAATACCGTGCAATGAAACACACATTGTACGAAGACTTGTTGTCCTGTCTTCTCCTCGCTGAGAAGAATAACCAGCTGCTTATGAGGAACAGCGCTATGAGGCCCCCGGGATCGGCTCCTGTCCCAGCTTCTCGTCAAGAGTCCTACCATGTTCAACCCGATAGATCCTCATATCACCGCCGTGGACGTGGTAATGGACGTGGTAATGGCCGAGGACATGGACGTGGAAGACGTGGACGCGGACATGGTCGTGGCAACCGACCTAACCTCAGTTATGGTCCTGGTCGTGGTCGAGGCATCACCAAGCCGACCCGCCACACCAACCCCGATCACTCTGCTTGTACCAGATGTGGGATGTTCAACCACCCAACAAAGCAATGTCGCACCCCCAAGATCCACTGCGATCTATACCAGAAGTACGGAAAAGCTCCTGTTGAAGCCAACATGACTCAGCCAGTCGATGCTGCTAACCTGGAAGGTGACGACCTCCTTGATGATGAGAACACCACAAACGAGCAGACCGACCCCATGGACTATGAAACAGCTGATCTCCTCGATTAATTCAATCATCTGAAACTCTGATACAATTTGATTTTGTTCTTTATTTTTTTTCATTTTGGGATTTGTTTCATTTTTTTTTCCATTTGCCTTTATTCTCAGACACTGCTTTACTTTATGATTTATCACATTTTCTGAATTCCTCAATACTGAATTCTATCTTCTATTCATAATAAAGCACACCAGCAAATGGAAACCATAGTCGTAGATAGTGGATCCAGCCACACTATCTTAAGAAACAAAAGTTACTTCATAAACCTAACCTATCAAACCGCAAATATTAGCACCATCGCGGGTCCCTCAAACCTTATCGAAGGATATGGCTATGCCTATGTGTTGCTATCAAATGGCACACAACTTGAAATACCAGATGCTCTATATTCTCCTAGTTCGAAGAGAAATCTTCTGAGCTTCAAGGATATAAGACAGAATGGTTTCCACATAGAAACCCAAGGTCAAGGGAACAAAGAATCCCTCCTAGTCACTAAAACCGTAGACGGCCATAAACAAATCCTCGAAACCATACCCGCGCTCTCTACTGGACTTTACCATGCTAAAGTCAGTATGATTGAAGCTAATACCACTCTCAAAGCCCGGTTTACTGATTATACTATTTGGTACGACCGGCTCGGTCATCCCGGTGCAAATATGATGCGTAAACTAATTCAAAACTCTCAAGGGCATACCCTCAAAGAAAACCGAGCTTATCCTCAACACCTCATGTGCACAGCTTGTTCTCAAGGCAAATTGATCACTCGGCCTTCACCAGTTAAAATCTCTAAACAAACACTTCATTTCCTAGAAAGAATCCAGGGCGATATCTGTGGACCTATACATCCATCTTCCGGACCATTCCGGTACTTCATGGTCCTTATAGACGCATCAACCCGTTGGTCATATGTTTGTCTCTTGTCCTCTCGGAACCAAGTCTTCGCTAGGTTCTTGGCCCAAATCATAAAATTGCGGGCCCATTTCCCTGACTTCCCACTAAAGACTATCCGCCTTGACAATGCTGGTGAATTTACCTCACAAGCGTTTAATGACTACTGTATGGCCATGGGGGTAACCGTGGAACATCCTGTAGCACATGTCCATACTCAAAATGGATTGGCTGAATCATTCATTAAACGCATTCAATGGATAGCCCGACCATTACTCATGAGATCAAAGCTCCCGGCCTCAGCATGGGGACATGCAGTATTACATGCTGCTGAACTCATACGCATCCGGCCATCTAGTGAACACAAATATTTCCCATCCCAACTACTCTCGGGTCATGAGCCAGACATCTCCCATCTCAAAACATTTGGGTGTTCAGTATATGTACCCATTGCTCCACCACATCGAACCAAAATGGGACCTCAAAGAAGGATGGGAATATATGTTGGTTTTGACTCTCCCACCATCATAAGATATCTCGAGCCAACCACTGGAGATCTCTTCAAGGCCAGATATGCGGATTGCCAATTCGATGAATCGGTATATCCCTCTTTAGGTGGTGAGACAAACAAGCTGGTCAAAGATCTTTCATGGAATCAAACATCATTAAATTGGCAAGATCCTCGGACTCTAGAATGTGATTCAGAGATCCAAAAGATTATTCATTATCAAAAGCTAGCTAATCAATTGCCAGATTCCTTTGCTGACCCGACCAAAGTAACCAAATCGTACATTCCAGCTTGTAATGCACCAGTACGAATAGCTGTCCCAACGGGACAGACCCAAGTTGCTACAGAGTCTGCACCACGTCTCAAACGGGACAGACCTCTCGGTTCCAAAGATAAGAATCCCCGGAAATCAAAGAAAGGTGCAATAACCGAAACCGGGATTCCTGCAATATCAGACATAGCCGCGGCTGAGACTCAATCTAATGAACCCTCAATGGAAGTTCGGGACGCCGAATCTCCAGGTTCAGAAGATAACAATGAGATCTCCATCAATTACAATATGTCCGGAATACAATGGAATCGAAAAGAAGTCGACTTAAATGCACTCTTTGCATACAAAGTAGCACTTGATGTTGCGCTCACGCAAGAGGATCTAGAACCCACGTCAATAACACAGTGTACACATCGAACAGATTGGCTAAAATGGAAAGAAGCCATAAACGTGGAGTTAAAGAGTCTCAAACTCAGAAACGTGTTCGGTCCGATCATCCGGACCCCATCACACATCAAGCCAATGGGCCACAAATGGGTCTTTGTGCGCAAAAGGAACGAACTCGGTGAAGTCGTTCGATACAAAGCATGGCTTGTAGCACAAGGATTTTCACAGAGACCCGGAATCGATTATGAGGAGACTTATTCTCCAGTGGTGGATGCAACAACATTCCGATTCCTCATAAGTCTGGCCATAAGAGAAAATCTTGATCTGCGGTTAATGGATGTTGTAACCGCATATCTCTATGGGCCCCTGGACAACGAAATATATATGAGACTCCCAGATGGCATTGAACTAAAAGATAAAAATGCATCTCGAGATCAATACTGCATCAGGCTGAACAAATCCTTGTATGGACTGAAACAAAGTGGGCGTATGTGGTACAACCGCCTCAGCGATTACCTCATCAAAGAAGGCTACAAAAATGACCCCATCAGTCCATGCATCTTCATCAAGAAGTACTCAAACAAAAGATTTGTAATCATAGCAGTATACGTGGATGATCTAAACATCCTCGGAACATCTGGTGAGATCTCCCAAACAGTCGACTGCTTAAAAGCAGAATTCGAAATGAAAGACCTAGGCAAAACAAAGTACTGTTTGGGATTACAACTTGAGTACATCAAAGGAGGAATCCTTGTGCATCAATTGGCTTATATCGAAAAGGTACTCAAGCGATTTAATATGGACCAAGCTCACCCATTGACCAGCCCAATGGTAGTTAGAAGCTTAAGTGATGACCCTCTTGGTCCCAAAAAGGATGATGAAGAAATCCTTGGTCCTGAAAAGCCATACCTCAGTGCTGTAGGAGCGTTAATGTACCTGGCTAGTCACACTAGACCAGACATATGTTTCGCCGTGAACCTCCTCGCTCGATATAGTTCATCTCCAACTCAGAGGCACTGGAACGGTATAAAACATCTCCTAAGATACCTTCGAGGTACTCAAGACTTAAGACTCTTCTATACTAACCAAAATAAAGATGGGTTAGTCGGCTTCGCCGATGCAGGATATCTATCAGATCCGCACACTGCCAAGTCTCAAACTGGCTACGTTTTTACGCATGGAGGAACAGCCATCTCTTGGAGATCAATGAAGCAGACACTCACTGCCACTTCATCAAACCATGCTGAAATCCTAGCCATTCATGAGGCTAGTAGGGAATGCGTCTGGCTGCGCTCCATGACTCAGCACATCCGCAGAGATTGTGGTATGGACGAAGACACACAGCCCACGGTGATGTATGAAGACAACGCGGCATGCATAGCTCAGCTCAAGGAAGGATATATCAAAGGAGATCGGACGAAGCACATTTTACCGAAGTTCTTCTCAACCTCAGACTGGCAGAAGGACGGCACTCTCAGCGTTCAGCAGGTCCGATCCAGTGAGAATTCAGCTGACCTCTTCACCAAATCATTGCCTACTTCAACACACCGGAAGCTCGTCAAACAGATAGGAATGTATAGACTTAGAGATCTGCAGTGATGCTACAATCAGGGGGAGTAATGCGTGTTGTACTCTTTTTCCTTCACCATGGTTTTGTCCCACTGGGTTTTTCCTGGTAAGGTTTTAATGAGGCAATATTCCCCAGCGCATTATCGAGATCCCGATTGAGTAGCTGACCCGGTTCACTCGTCCAAGGGGGAGTGTTATAACACATATCATATATGGACTCTTATACCAGCCCATTAGGCCCATCAGGGCATTGTACTTAACCTAGATTCCCTATGTACTCTATATATATATTCCAGTGATTAATAAAGTTTCTAAGTTTTCACAACAAATTATTTTTAACATATGTCCTAAATTTACAATTCTCCCAGAAGAAATTTACTAAATCAATTCATTAATAACAAATTTTAATCTAACTTTATGGATTTATAGTGTCACAAAAAACGTGTTAAACTAGTTATCATTACTGAGGTAACAAAAAGGTATAGGTTATGTAGTTTTTTTAAAAAACAAAATTTAACTATAGTTTAACACGGATTTTGTTTTTTCTAAAAATCAACTATGAGATGAGGTTCAGAACCGAAATGTACATCCCTACTCCGAACCAGTTTTTTATAATTTACCAGTTCCAACTCCCAACTGCTATTTGATCATGTGATTTCTTAGATAGTTATTTGTTCCAATTGACTATTCGATCAATTGACTTCTTGGAATACTCCAATACTTTTTCAGCGGTCGACTTTTAGTTTCGAATAACAATTTCATTAATATCAAATCAAATGTATGTACAGAATTCTCAAAAAAAAAAAAAATATTATACAAAAAGAAAACACAAAATAATTTCTTGGTGTTTTCAGTCGAGCTATAAATCTATGTGAATTGTATCTTCCGGCTGAATTTCTAAATTAAACACCACATGAAACAAATTGACGCTTTTCGGCTAAAGAATGTCTATCCGTGCGTACGCGCGGGTTTGTTTTGTATTACTCCATCTGTTTCACAAAGAGTGTCATTCTGATATTTTTCACACTTATTAAAAAAATTATTAAAACTACTAGTTTGCCCTTCATTAATACATTAAATAACTTTTTTTCTTTAATTAATACATTAAATCAATAAAGTCAAAACTGGAATATTGTTTAAAATTCTGCATTGAAAATATAAAACGACACTCTTTGTGAAACAAAAATAAAACTTTAAAACGACACTCTTTATGAAACGGAAGGAGTAGTAAATAATGAAATTATTGTTAACTTAATACACATTTTTAAGGAATAAGGAAAATTTGGTGAAAATTCTTTGTTGGGGACTGAAGCTTTTATATTTCTAAAATTATTTTTTATCTTATTGGACCTTTTTTAAAAGAAATAACAATTTTCAAGTCAACTACCAATATTATGTATATGATTCATATTTTGATTGTGAGCCAATTCTTTGTTACCTAATCGTCCCATTGAGTGAAGTAGACCTGTCACGTTATATTGCACCATCTCTTTTGTAGTTTTGTTCCTCCTGCATCTATTCCCACCACTGCTAGTCCATAAGTCATTGCTTCGATTGTCACTCTTCCAAATGTTTCACCAACTCCCTGAACAAACAAACAAAAAAAGTTTCAATCAGAGGCCTATTAGCTACGAAATCGATAAGACTAAAACCAGAAAATCTAAACCAACCCCAAACCGTAAACTGGATTACCCATCCCTAATCCAGTTTTTGAGGTCTGAGAAGGATCAATTACCTAGGAGTTTGTAACGTAGTCATCTGCTGCAGAGTATAATGAAGCAACACGAGTTGTTGCTGGAGTCCAAATGACTGACTTGGATAAGTTTCCGTTGTTTGATAGGAAGCTTAACATCTCTTTAACGGATCCAACTTTGTTTCTCTTCGAACCCACTGATCCTAAAAGAACTTTTAATTTCTTGCTTCTGACTTGTTATTGCATTGTTAGGTGTGAGAGAAACGCTTTTCACCTGTCGAGATGAACCTCTTAGACGGTGTTTGCTCGAGAGACTAACTTTGTCTTTCCTAGTGATGCCCTTGCGATTTCTTGGAGCTTCTTGTTCTCTCTCAACAAGTGCTAAGGCAACGGATTCAAGGAGAAAAAGTTGTCCCTTTGTTGGGTTTATGCTGCTAAGAGACATCACCAGCATATCTGCATCTGTTAAACCCAACTCCTTTCTGACTGATTCATGTAATATTTGTCTTTTCTCCCTCATTTTCTCCGGAGACAGTGTTGGTGTGTTGAGTGAAGAAGGAATCCTAGCTACAAAAGCCAGCTCATCATAAACCGATAGTGGAATAATCACAGGTTGTGATCTAATCTTTATATGCTCCTCTTCGCACCATGTTAACCATTGTTTGCTCTGTGATTCCGATAGGAAAACCAGCATTTTCACTCGGTCAAGCACTGGTTTTGCTCGGTCAAAGTATTCTCTTCGATTCTCCATTATCCACCAAGCTATCTGACTTCCACCAGCTGGATGATGATTCATATATTGATCTGCAAGGAAATGAAGAACATTAAGTAAGATCTGCTTCAGTAACTTAAAGTGTATACCACAACAACAAAAAAAACTCTGTTTCTTCCTCTTTTGCATTCCCCAGATCTTTCATTACAATCTGTGTCCTGCATCTTAAAAACCCCAAATACAATCACCCAATCGTAGTAAATTCTCTTCTTTAATCTAAATCCGACAAACCCAATAAAAGGATATTAAAAATCTAAAACCACTGAGGGGAATAATATGTAAATGTATAACCAGATCATTAGAAAACGCCTAACAAAATATTAATCCTTTTGAATTTACATTCTCATCTACGTAATCTAAAACCCAGCCAAAGATATGAAACTAAAAACCCCAGGTACTACGTTTTAAAAAAAGATTCACAGATATTTGTTCAATCCGAAAAAAAGAGAAAATATATATCCCAATTCATTCAATCGACAAAACAGTATCTTAATCAAACTTACACTGAAAATTCGCATCAAACAACAATATAAGTCATGAAAACTCCGCAAAACAACTAATGAACAAAAACCAGAGAAAAGAGACAGCAATTAAGAAGAAGAAGAAGAAGGAAACTCGTACTCTGTTCCAGCTTCTCAAAGCAATCGACGGGTCCGATTTGAAGATCGACTTTCATATAATCCTTGAAGTAGGAAGGGTATTAATGGAGCGGACAAATGTGGCTGTCGAATGAATTGGAACTTGGAAGGATTAGACGTTTCAGGAAGCGGATCAGAAGGAGGAATGGCTCGTTTGAGAAGATGAAGAGATGGAATTTTTTTTAAGCTACCACGTGACACTCTCTCCAACGATAACGTGGTAAAAGACTGGAGAGAGTTGGCCAAATTTTATATAGTAGATTTCAAAATATTTTGAGTTTTTTTTGTCTTTCCACTAGCTCCAAAGAAAACTTTATAACTTCGAATAAATTGATTATAACAATAATTTATGGATAAAAAAATTCAAGTGACATCTTCACAATATGTAGTATAACCGAAGATTCTGGGAATTGATACGATCAGAAAAAAATTCTGCTGACGTGGACAATTAATGCGATCACAAAGGCGATTTAGGGTTTTAGTCGGTGCTGGCGGCCGCTGCAGGTACCGAAACGGCAGGGAAAGATGTTCCGGACAGGATGGAGGTGACAAAATCTGCATTGATGGAAGGTATTGTGGCGAAAGAGAGTGTGAAAGACGAGAGTGGGAAAGTTGTTACAGGAGACAAAGTTAATGATTCCAAGTTTACAGTATCTCCGACGAAGGAGATTGACGAAGGTGAGATTATTTCGAACCAAATCAAGTATGGAGAAAAGGAGGAGGTGAAATCATCGTGGACCTTAGTTTTGGAGAGCAAATCGGAGATATTTCACTATGATATGGAGGTGAAAGAGATCGATGGCATACCCACAGCAAAGTTACCAGAAAGTGTCTTTAAGATTTCGCTACTATGGGCGGATTTTTTTGTTCGAAAATTCCTAGCAAAAGCCCCATTTGTTGGGAAAATCCATGCCCTGATGAACAGAATCTGGACGATTGGGGATAAATCAGTTAAGATTGATGTTGATCTAGTGGATCGCACCACAGTGAGATTCAGAATCAAATATTCGAACACTAGAGCTTGAGTGTTAAGAAGATGTATGTGGAATTTGTGCAACGTTCCTGTGGTTATCTCGAAGTGGAGTCTCTTGGAGGAGAAAAAACAAGCTGAACTGACATCTATTCCACTATGGATGTTAGTTAAGAGGGTTCTGTCACATCTCTTTTCTTGGAAATGCTTATGTGCGCTTACCAGCCCGCTTGGTAAGCAAAAGAAGTTGCACCCAGATACAGAAGCATGTATCAACTTGGAGGAAGCAAAAGTTTTTGTAGAGGTAAATCTGACCAAAGAATTACCAAAACTGTTCTGTTTTCAGGTAGCAAACAGTCCAGACGTGATGGTGGAGTACGCCTTCCCATGGCTACCACCGCGGTGCACAGGTTGTTCCAAATGGGGTCATTTACTGAATGATTGTGATGCGAAGAGTGTTACGGCGAATTAGCAACTGTGGGGAACAGAGTCGTTCTCAACAAAGTGATGACTGATCAACATCAGGTTCCTCGGGATACAGGAGTGTCTGCTAAGGATGAAGTTATGAGCTTGGCAAGTCCAACAGATACTGATAAAAGCAACAAGACAACAGGTTAAGAAAGTTGATTAACACCAACGAAACCCAATAGGAGTCTGGGGAAACAAGCTGAGCTTGTGTATGGCAAGGTTTCTATACTTGCAAAGACGAGATTTGGATGTTTAAGCGGGACAGATGAGAATGGGGAACAGATCACTGAACCTACAGAAGAAATTCAGGAGGAATTAATGGAAAAAGAGAACCTAAGCAAGGTAGAGGTTGAGGTGGATTTGAAGGAAGCATACGTAGGAGAAGCACATCATGAGCAAGCAACCTTGGTCGTTGACAAGGTGGAAAAAAAGAATGGAAATAAGGGTATCCCAAGTGATACGGGTGAATTATCGATACGTCAGTCTCTACCGTGGCATTCAAAGGATTCCCACAATCTAGCCAATTCAAGCACGACGAATGCAAAGGGAAGTAACATCCCTGGTGTTCGAGAAACACGTCAAACCTCCAAAAATTGTTGAATGTTTGGGTTCTTTTAATACATCAGAGGTTTAAATAAAAAAAAAGCAAGCATCATGTGATAAGGGATTAGGTTCAGAAGGGTAATTTTGATTTTGGTTGTATTATTGAAACAAAAGTTAAGGAAGACAAAGCGATGAGCATTTTTTCAAGGATGTTCAAGGACTGGTCATTACTTTCAAATTACGAAGATCATCGACTGGGCAGATTATGGGTAGTCTGGCGTCAAAACGTGAGGATCACGCCTCTATATAAATCGGCTCAGATGGTTACAGTCTTAGTTTTATTGGAAGGCAGAACAGAAGAATTATTTGTTTATTTTGTCTATGCATCCAACTTCTTTGATGATAGGAAGAAGTTATGGAACAATATCCGATATCACCATGATTCTCCCCTGTTCCGAGGCAAAGCTTGGCTTCATGGATGAGATTTTATGAAATTTTAAAAGGAGATGAGCATTCGCTGTATGATACCTCACCATCCACTCCATCTGGGATGCTGGACTTCCAGGAGGTGGTAAACCATTGTGAACTCACGGATTTGGTTTACCAGGAAACAGACTTTCACTTGGTGTAACAAGAGAAGAGAGGGCGTGATCTGTAAGAAAATTGATCGAGTCTTGGTTAGGAAGGATTGGATTCAGCTATATGACAGATCATATAGTTTTTTTGAACCGGGAGGCTGCTCTGATCACTTGAGATGTCGATTTTATATCAAAGAATTAGAGGGAAGAACAAAGAAATCATTCACGTACACCAACACCACATCTTCCCACCCGATTTTTCTAAAAGAGGTTAAGGAGATGTGGGATTTGTCACTGCCTCTGTTTCCATCCACTTCGGCCATGTACATACTAACAAAGAAACTCAAGCAGATGAAACCACTATTCAGAGGAATGGGACGAGACATGTTTGCAGACATTTCTAAGAGAACAAAGGAGGCATTTAATAGTTTGTGTGATGCTCAAGCGCATACTATGCAAAATCCGAGAACAACGGCTGTCGATGAGGAAGTAAGGGCATTTGAAAAATAGGCTATATTGGCAGAGATAGAGGAGAAGTAACTGAGCCAAAAATCTAAACTGCATTGGTTGAAAACAATTAAGTGTTTCAAAATGCTGCTAAG
Source organism: Eutrema salsugineum (assembly GCF_000478725.1). NCBI lineage: Eukaryota > Viridiplantae > Streptophyta > Magnoliopsida > Brassicales > Brassicaceae > Eutrema > Eutrema salsugineum. The sequence continues at coordinate 3,583,608 of NW_006256901.1, read as the reverse complement.
ACCCGTGAAATGAGGAATATCATCCGTGAGATCAAATATGGGAATGGGGACATGGTTTTTACTCAGGAGAAAATCAAGGAGGAATCAGCTCGGTATTTTAATGAATTCCTAACACTGAAGGTGGCGGATTTTGAGGCATACACAACAGAGAAACTTCAGGAGTTGCTGGACTTTAGATGCAATGTAGAGGATAGTTCATTGCTGATTAAAGAAGTTACCCGTGAGGAAATTACGAGAGTAGTCTTTTCTATGCCCATAAACAAATCTCCAGGGCCTGATGGATTTACTTTTGAATACTTCAAGGACACTTGGACAATCATTGGTGATGATATCGTGGCAGCTGTGCAATCTTTTTTCAAGCTGGGGGTTTTACTAAAAGGTATAAACTCAACGATATTAGCTATCATTCCTAAAAAGAAAGAGGCAATAGAGATGAAAGACTACAGACCTATTTCGTGTTGTAATGTGCTCTACAAAGTAATCTCCAAACTTCTTGCAAATCAACTCAAAGGCATTCTACCCAAGTTCATTTCCCCAAACCAATCTGCATTTGTAAAAGACAGAGTTCTGGTGGAAAATACCGTATTAGCAACAGAGATCGTCAAAGATTATCATTTGAACTCAGTCACTCCATGCTGTGCAATGAAAATTGATATTTCGAAAGTGTTTGATTCGGTTCAATGGAATTTCTTGTTGAATACGTTACAGGCTATGGAGTTCCTAGCAGAGTTTATTCATTGGAATAAACTTTGCATTACGACGGCTTTCTTCACGGTTCAAGTCAATGGGGAGCTTGCAGGGTATTTTGGTAGTGCGAGAGGCCTGCGACAAGGATACTTCCCATACTTAATATGCATGAACGTGCTCTTCCAAGAGATTGATAAGGCGGCATAAGACAGAGCAATAAACTACCATTCGGGTTGTAAGAATCTGAAGTTAACTCACTTATGTTTTGCTGATGATTTGATGGTTTTTGCAAAAGGAGAAAAATGGTCTATCGAAGGTATTCTGAAAGTCTTTGATGTTTTCGCAAAAGGCTCGGGTCTCAAGATTAGTCTTGAGAAGTCATCGATATATATTGCTGGTGTAACAAAGGATATAAAAGAACAGATTCTGAATCAGTTCCCATTCGAGCATGGAGAACTACCTGTGAGGTATCTTGGGTTGCCATTAATCACTAAGAAGATGAGAGCGTCGACTACTTACCACTCATTGAAAATGTTAAGTCCCGGATTACTTCTTGGACAGCCAGAGCTTTGTCATTTGCTGAGAGATTACAGCTAGTTGGGTTAGTGATATTTAGCATCACAAATTTCTGGATACAGGCCTTTAGGCTTCCGAAATCCTGTATTCAAGAAATAGATAATCCTGTTTTGAACTCTAAAAAAGCAAAAGTTTTCTGGAGGGACATTTGCACTTTGAAAGAGGAGGGTAGTTTAGGTTTGAGATCACTTGAAGAAGAAAATAGAACCTGTTATTTGAAGCTGATCTGGAAGATTATCTCTGCAAAAAAACTCTCTTTATGTGAATTGGGTTCAACGACAACTTATCCGAGAGGGTCGTTCTGGGCGGTGAAGGAAACAACCACATTGGGCTCTTGGAAGTGGAAGAAGTTACTGAAGTATCAAACTCTGGCAACATCATTCCGTACGGTTCAGGTGAAGAGTGGGCATGACGTCTCTTTCTGGTTTTATTCTTGGAGTACGTTGGGATGCTTATTCGACAGGCTGGGTGACTGGGGTCCGTGGTTGTATTGATCTAGGCATCTCAAAACAGAGAAATGTGGCTGAGGTATTGGATAGGCCTAGACACCGAAGGCACCGGCAAGCACTGCTCAGAGATATTGAGGCAGAGCTCGGCAATCTCAGACTAGTACGAGACATGTCAGGACATGACATGGCACTCTGGAAGTGGAAAGATGGTCAGCACAAACCGAGATTTTATACAAAGGATACCTGGTGTCAAATCAGGCAGGTGATACCTCATGTTAACTGGTACAGAGAAGTCTGGTTCTCACAGGCCACCCCGAAGTACAGGTTCATAACTTAGTTAGCATTTCAGAACCGTTTAGTGATAACATCATATTTTGACCATTTTTATGGATCGTTTTGAAATAATTTTTTCTATGTTTTTTATTGTTTTCAAGTGTTTTTATTATGTTTTTCTAGTATTTGTAGTTTCAAGACTCTTTTCAGGAAACTTAAGAAAAAGCTTAACAAAATGGATAGAAGACCAGATTTCAGCTCAGAGTCAAACCGTCAGAAGTTCACCCCCAAATGAAAACTTTCTCACCATCCAATCCAGCTCAATTTTAGAGACCTTAAATATGGAACTAGCAGCTTTCCAACACACTCTAGCTTGGAAATCCAACGGTTCAATCAAAAGTTACGTGATGAGAAAGATGTCACGTAAACCAGCCGGCAAGCATTCCTACCCGTGGCCAACAACCATTTCACACCGGTCCCAACCTTCCCGACCGCGAAGAATTGTCCGTCCGACCCCGAAGCCCATTTTCAAGTCTAAATGATTTCGTCATTTGAAGAAACTCTTAGTGACGCCCATAAATGTCTTGAGCACTATAAATACATGTTTTAGGAACCCTAAGTCGTATCATCTTTATGCTTTTTATGTTTTAGAATACTTTTTAGGTTTTTCAATACTTTGCTTTTAAGGAGATAGAGATCTATCTCTTGAACCCTTTTTGTTTATTCTTCAATATCGATTTCTGCTCAGCTTTTCAATACAATATTTTTGCTTTCTTTAATCATGTCTGAGGAGTTTTATTGTTTGGTTTAAGGGATTTTCGATGGGGCTATATATGTTCGATGAGGATTCCATTAGCTATTGAAATTGAATCCTAGAACTTTTTATTCTAAACTTATTTTTAATGCATGGGAGTAGCGTCATGAACTACAATCTGATCTAGGTCTTTGGTGTTGTGAAAGTTTTCATTCGGGGCCAGATCTAGTTTGAGAAGAGCAGATCAACCATAGGAGTGGAAATCTACCTATGGGCGAGCTGTGAATGTTGACGAATCTTAAGCAAACTGCATCTTTTCTCTTCCAGGGCCAGAGTGGAAACCTACTGGTTAGGGTTGCGAGAGATAGTTGGTTATGATCATGACAGTGGCGTATTCATACATTCATGACCCGAGTTCTAAAGTTAGCTAGGATCTTTTAATTTATCTTTTAGTAATGTTTTTAATCGTTCATCCGCCAGAGAGAATTTTCCTAAAAACCTAGTGTCTCTTTTATATTGTTTTACACCGATTTTCATTCAAGTTTTTAGTCGATTTCATTAGGTTTAGCTATCAGGTCATTTTTAATTTCCGTATTTCCCCGTTAAGATTAGTTTTTACGTTTTAAAGACACCACCAAAACCCGTACAAAAATCACCTAGTTCTAGACTTCCTTACTTTATCTTTCTTTGGAAGGCTTTTGCAGAAAAAAACCTTCTTCCCTGTGGATTCGATCCCTAAGTACTACAATCGATCAGCTGTGCACTTGTGGCTATCGATTTCATTTAGGGTAAGATTTGACAACCCTCAATGCAGAAACGAATCATTTAGCCACAGGCGACAAGATAAAAAACTGGAATGTCAATGCAGACACGAGCTGTACTCTATGCGGCGATCAGCTGGAAACGAGGGACCATCTTTATTCCTCTTGTCCCTTCTCAAAGGAGGTATGGCAAAATCTGGTTCAAGGCTTAGTAACAGTCAGGTTTACAAGTGTCCGGGAAAAGGTGGTTGAGCTGATCGTTAAACCACCAGGGAATCGAACATCAGCTTTCCTCCTAAGGCATGTATTCCAAATGTCTATCTATTCAATCTAGAGGGAACAGAACAACAAAAAACATGGGGAGAAACCGTTTACTGCTTATCGCATTCCTAAGATTATGGACAAAAACATGCGAAGTCAGCTCTGCTTGATTCGGGAATCAGGAGATTTGCGATATGAAGATGGATTACAAACCTGGTTTGCTACAAGATAGTTTGCATGTAGCTTTTTTAAAAAATTGTCTTAAAAACATTCTAAAAAAGTTGTAAAAAATTATTTTTTCTTTTGAATATAATATAACATTAGATTCAAAAAAAAAACTGAAGATTCTCCTAACAAAACAAAACTAACCAGAGACATAATGGATACATCCAATGGCGGAGCTATATATCAATAGGGTGTCATATGAGACCCCTTAAATATTTTGTGTTATTCTCTAATTATATGTAAAAATGAAAGAATTCATAATATAATTAATATATTTAGGTCATTTGACCTCACTATATTTAGTTTTATCAATTTTGATATACTGACCCCAATATATATATAGGCTTTATATTCGTATTTGGCTTAACAATATTTTGTTTCAAAAATATTATATATTGAAACCTTTCATCAACTTCGAATCTTCATTAGTTGTTAGGTTGGTTTAGTATTTTGGATTCGTGAGATTAATTTTAATTGGCTTGTTGGTCAGCATTCTGATATACATATAGGATGAGTGGAGATTTTGGCTCATTCTAACCTGTGTTTACTAATTGTTTTAGGAGTTTTTGGAGTCTTTTCAGGAAGTTTCAGGTGACTTAGAGGCCTTATCAGAGGATTGGAGTGTTTAGAAGGCATTGGAGCAAAATGAGATGAACATTAGCAATAAGGAGCTATTTCATACGCTTTTGGAGAAATCATCCGCGGAGCACCTGCTCCCGGTTTGGACCCTTCGTGGAGCATCTGCTCCAACTTCTGGAGAAAAATAAGGAAACAATTTTACCTAATCCTAAGTTGCGTGAGATGGAATAAAAATCTCAGAGCCGCCTGTGTTTTATTATCAACTTTTTCTACAGACTTTTTACGCTTTAGTTTTGAGAGATTTCTGCTTGTAAGCAATTGGGAGAAGAATTCCTGCTACATTCTGAGAAGAATTCTGAACCCTGATATATTTCCTGATTTATTTCATGAATTCCTTTTCATCTGTTGCTGTGTTTCTCTTTTCCATGTCTGAGTAGTTCTCTTAGCTAGATTAAAGCGTTCAAAGGATTTCATGAGTTAAAGGATTAGATGCAAATAGGGCTTGATATCTATTGTCTTCACCATTGTTAGACTTAATGCTTAGGTTGAATTGATCACTCAATCTGCGATTTTAGGTTAATCTATTCATCAAAAGTGTAATAGATTGATAGAAATAAACATTGGTGAGCGATTTGTCCTTAGCCAACGACAGTTGAAGTTAAGGCAAATCGTGAACAGATCAAACCTGCTAGCTAATGCTTGTCTGCAATTTTCTAGGTTCAAACGACAGTTTAGGATTTAGGTTGTTAGACAAAGTTATCGAGATCACGACAGTGGATCGATAAGCTTTTCTGTTTGAGTTCGAGACTTGCGTACACTTGTGCCCTGAATAGTCATCTGGTTCTTATCTCTGAAATTCCTACGAATTGCTTTGGTCTAGTCCTTGTTTTAATTCGAATTTAAATCGTTGTTTGCCGTTTTGTTTACTTTTTTAGTTTTTGCCGCAAATCATCTTTGTCTTAGCTTTAATTCAATCCTCACAAAGTCATAGAGTAGCACTGGTCCTCTGGATCCCGAATCCTTTATATTACAACTACATCACTGTTCTATTGCAGTAGAAACTAGGAGTATATCCAGTGTGAATCAAATTTTGGCGCCGTTGCGATGGGGACCAATTCGTTACCTTTGATTTTTGGTTTGAAATTCAGACTAAGACTTTACTAATTTTTTCTCTTGTTCTCTTGTTTGCGTCTGTTTCAGGTGTATGTCAAACATATCCACAAGGAGCAACTGCACCGATCTTGTTTCTTTGTCGAACACCGAGCTAGCAAGAGTCGAGCGAAAAAACAGACGTCAAAGGCCTATTCAAGCCAACATGGGCGATCAAGGCAACAATGACAACATGGCTGTCGAGCTGCAACAGCTTCGACAGCAATTGGAGCAGCTGCAAAAGGCGCAGCAAGACAGGGAGCAGCCACAGCCTGCTATTGGAGACAAGGACAGTCCGCATGCCTACTATCAAAACAGGGCTGCGATTGCTCCTCCAACCATTCAGAGGCAAGACTTTGAGATCAAACCTCAGCTGATCTCATTGGTGAAGCAGCATCTCTTTCATGGGCTTCCTGCTGAGATTCCGATGGACCACATCGAGAATTTTGAGGAGATTTGCAGCACGACTGGATCAAATGGGATACCAGCCGATTTTTTTAAGTGCAAGCTTTTTCCATTCTCACTTGCGGGCAAAGCTTTGTGCTGGCTGAAGTCATTACCAATTGGGTCATTGACTACATGGGAAGAGTGCATATCAGCATTTTTGGACAATTTCTACACTAAGGCCAAAACTGCAGCTCTGAAGAACAAGATCTCGTCATTTAAACAGCAACCTGGTGAAGCTTTCTGCGAAGCTTGGGAAAGGTACAAGGAGTACCGAAGAGAGTGCCCTCACCATGGGTTCTCTGATGAGCAGATTCTGTCAACCTTTTATGATGGTGTCAACTGGGATTACAGGAATGCTTTGAATGCAGCTAGCAATGGCGATTTCATGACTAAGTCCAAAGAAGCTGCTTATGAGTTGATTGAGAACTTAGCTGCAAGCTCCAACAACAAATCTCAAGAGTATGACAGGTCTAGCAAAGCAGTTCATAGTGTGGAGTGGAGCAAGATCGATGAGCTTACAGCAAAGGTGAATCTGCTGTTGAGAGAGAACCAGAGACATGTGCATTTTGCTGATGAGGTTGGTGATGCACCTCTTGCTCAAGAGTTTGTAGATGCAGAGAATGATAATCAGATGGAGGTGAATTTCGTGAATGGACAAGGGTATGTGCAGAATCTCAGCTTCAACAACTTCAGAAACCACCCGAATTTGTCCTACAGGAGCAACAATGTTGAGAACCCTCAGGATCAGGTCTATCCACAGCAAGGAGTGCAGAATCAGTCAGGATTTCAAAAGAACTTCTCCAGCAATTTCCAAGGAAAGCAGTTCATCACTAATCAGAATCGGTTTCAAAGTGGAAATCAGCAGAAGTTGCCTTTCACAAGTCTGCAGCCTTCTTCGAGTTCCTCAAATAACTCGCAGGATGAGTTAAAAAATTTGATGCAACAGCTGCTGGTTAATCAGCAAAAGTCTTCCTTGGAGATTAATGCCAAAGTGGACATCATGTACAATGATTTGAATGGCAAGTATGAGGCAGTGTGGACTCATGTGAAGAAGCTGGATGTTCAGGTAGCTCAGACTGCAGAAGCCGTGAAGAGATCACCTGGAACTCTCCCTGGAAAAGGTGAAAACCCCAGGAATGAGTTTGTGAATGCTATTGAGCTGAGAAGTGGGAAGACTCTGCATGCTGCACCAAAAAGTTCTGTCTCAGAAAAAAGGAAGGAAATGGACATGGAGCACCTGCTCCAAGAAGAGGAACCAGCTCATGACGTAAAAAAGACGAAGGAGCACTCTTCCCCCATCGGAGCACATGCTCCAAAATCGGGAGCACCTGCTCCAGACGTAGATTTGACGATAGAGCATCCTGAGCCAACGAGGGAGCACCTGCTCCAGCTACCTGCTCCAGCAAACATTCCTGCAAGAGTTTACACGCCTAAAGTACCTTACCCAGTTCCACCAAAGAAGTCCCGCAAGGACTTAGAGGAGGCAAAGTGCAGGGAGATGCTGAAGAATTTAACTGTAAAACTCCCTCTAGCTGATGCTGTTAAGATGATACCAGCCTTTAAAAGATACATGAAGGGGTTAGTGTCTGGGAAAGCTGTTGAGGAAGAGAGTGTCATGATGGTTTCGAAGGAGTGCAGTGCTGTGCTTCAGAACAAAGTGCTGAAGAAGAGAAGTGATCCAGGAAGGTTTGTTCTCTCAGTCAGGATTGGGAATGTGCTCTTTTTTGGTCTCTCTGCGATCTGGGTTCAAGTGTGAATCTGATGCCTTATTCTGTAGCCAAGCGATTGGGTTACACCAGATTCAAACCGACGAAAATCTCGCTGGTGTTCGCTGATAGATCAACCAAATTTCCTGTTGGTATACTTGAGGATCTGCATGTTCAGATAGGCGATACACTCATTCCAGCAGATTTTTTGGTTCTGGAGGTTGATGAAGAACTCAAGGATCCTTTGATATTGGGTAGATCCTTCTTATGCACAGCTGGTGCAATCATAGATGTGAAAGGAGGAGTGATAGATCTCCAGCTGGGAGATATGGTGGTGCAATTTGAGATGAATAAACTCCTCAAGAAACCAATGCTGGACGGACAGACATTTGTCATAGATGATGGTTCATGCATTGCTGAAGAGGTTGCTGAAGAGGTTTTGGCCATCGATCCTTTGGAAGTTGCACTCACAAAAGCCGAAGGAGAACATGGGTATTTGAGTGAGGAAGCTGATGGATTTGCAAGGATGCTGAATGCAAGCACGAGGATGCAAGGGCTGGTGGCGTACATGAGCTTAGAAGGCAAGGAGAGCTCACCTGCAGAAAAAACCGATGGAGCACCTGCTCCCGACGGCTTGATTGATGGACCTTGGAGCGAATTGAGAGCTCCGAAGCTTGAGCTCAAACCCCTTCCTGTGGGGCTCAGGTATGCGTTTCTAGGACCCAATTCGACATATCCTGTGATAGTGAACTCTGAATTGAACAATGTAGAGATTGCCTTGCTTCTTTGTGAACTTAGAAAGTATAGGAAAGCTCTAGGATATTCACTAGATGACATTCCAGGGATTTCTCTAGATCTTTGCATGCATAGAATACATCTAGAAGATGAATCGATGACTTGAACATTAGAGGAGGTTAAACCCGAATCTACAAGATGTTGTTAAGAAAGAGATAATGAAACTTCTAGAAGCTGGTGTGATCTATGCGATTTCAGATAGTAATTGGGTTAGTCCGGTTCATTTAGTTCCTAAGAAAGGTGGCATCATTGTGATAAAAAAATGATAGGAATGAATTGATACCAACAAGAACTGTTACTGGGCATCGAATGTGCATAGATTACAGGAAATTGAATGCTGCAACTCGCAAAGATCATTTTCCTTTACCATTTATCGATCAGATGCTTGAACGCTTGGCTAACCATCCTTACTACTGTTTCTTAGATGGTTATTCAGGTTTCTTCCAGATCCCAATCCACCCAGACGTCCAGGAGAAAACGACATTCACATGTCCTTATGGCACCTTTGCGTATCGCAGAATGCCATTTGGCTTGTGTAATGCTCCAACAACATTCCAACGCTGCATGATGTCGATTTTTACTGACCTGATTGAAGACATAATGGAAGTTTTCATGGACGCTTTTTCTGTCTATGGAAGCTCCTTTTCTGTTTGTTTGTCTAATTTGTGCAGGGTCTTGCAGCGGTGTGAGGAGAAGCATCTGGTGCTTAACTGGGAGAATTGCCATTTCATGGTGAGGGATGGAATCGTGCTGGGACACAAAATCTCAGAGAAAGGGATCAAAGTGGACAGGGCAAAGATCGAGGTAATGATGAGTTTGCAGCCACCAACATCAGTCAAAGGGGTTCGCAGTTTTCTGGGTCATGCTGGTTTTTACAGACGCTTCATCAAAGATTTTTCAAAGATTGCTAGACCTCTGACGCAGCTACTGTGCAAGGATGTGAAATTTGAGTTTGATGATGCATGCTTGGAGGCATTCCACACGATAAAAGGAGCTTTGATCAGTGCTCCTTTTGTCCAGCCACCAGATTGGGAACTGCCTTTTGAGGTCATGACCGATGCTAGTGATTATGCAGTGGGAGCAGTGCTGGGACAGAGGAAATAAAAGAGGCTCCATGTCATCTATTATGCCAGCCGAACACTCGACGAAGCTCAGTGCAGATATGCCACAACTGAAAAGGAGCTTCTTGCAGTGGTTTATGCCTTTGAGAAGTTCAGGTCTTACCTTGTTGGGTCGAAAGTTGTTGTTCACACAGACCATGCAGCACTGAAATACCTGTTGACGAAGAAGGATGCCAAGCCAAGGCTCCTTAGATGGATCCTTTTGCTGCAGGAGTTTGATTTAGAGATCAAAGACAAAAAAGGGATTGATAATGGTGTTGCAGACCACTTGTCGAGGCTGAAGATTGATGATGCCATTCCACTAGATGACAGCCTCCCTGATGAACAAGTTTACGCCATAGATGTTTCTGGGTTCGACGAGCACCTGCTCCAACCTGGAGCACCTGCTCTGCCGATTTTATGCAAATCAGTTGACGTAGATCGGCATTCTGGTTTTCCATGGTTTGGAGAGATTGCAAATTACCTTGCTGCAGAGCAGGAACCTGCAGATTTCGTGGGAAACAAGAAGAAGAAGTTTCTGAAGGAAGTGAGGCACTACTTTTGGGATGAGCCTTACTTATACAAGCATTGCTCTGATGGGATTTTCAGGAGATGTGTAGCTGATGAGGAGATACCTGGGGTCTTGTTTCATTGCCATGGTTCACCTTATGCTGGTCACTTTGCTACTTTTAAAACGGTGTCAAAGATTCTGCGGGCTGGGTATTGGTGGCCTACTATGTTTCGAGATGCACAGAGATTCATATCCAGGTGTGACACATGTCAGAGACAAGGAAACATTAGCAGGAGGAATGAGATGCCTCCGAATTTCATCTTGAAAGTGGAGATTTTCGATGTGTGGGGTATAGACTTCATGGGACCTTTTCCATCATCTTATGGGAATGAGTATATTCTGGTGGCAGTTGACTATGTGTCGAAGTGGGTGGAAGCTCTGGCTAGTCCCACAAATGACGCAAAGGTGGTTTTAAAGATGTTCAAATCTGTCATTTTTCCCAGGTTTGGTGTGCTGCGAGTGGTGATTAGCGATGGAGGCTCTCACTTCATCAACAAAGTCTTTGAAAACTTGTTGAAGAAGAATGGTGAGGCATAAGGTGGCGACTCCATACCATCCTCAGACGAGTGGGCAAGTTGAGGTTTCCAACAGGGAAATCAAGAACATTCTGCAGAAGACTGTGAGCACCACAAGGAAGGATTGGACAGTGAAGCTTGATGATGCTCTTTGGACATACAGAACAGCTTACAAAACACCTTTGGGGACTACACCATTCCACTTGGTGTATGGAAAAGCATGTCATCTTCCAGTGGAACTTGAGTTTAAAGCTGCTTGGGAAGTGAAGCTGCTGAATTTTGATGCAAAGAGTGCTCAGGAGAGGAGAGTAATGCAGTTGCATCAGCTGGAGGAAATTAGGCCCCTGGCCTATGAAAACTCAAAGATTTACAAAGAGAGGACAAAAGCTTTCCATGACAAGAGGATCCTCAACAGAAGCTTTGCACCAAACGATCAGGTATTGCTCTTTAACTCTAGATTGAAATTGTTTCCAGGGAAGCTGCGATCGAGATGGTCTGGACCATTCGCCATCAAGGAGATTCGACCATATGGAGCTGTAGTGTTGCTGGACACTAAAGGAGGCGAGTTTGTTGTCAATGGACAGAGGTTGAAGCCATACCTTGCTGGTCCAAATATCGCAGAGGGTGAATCAGTCACCTTAAGCGATCCTCCTCAAGCCTAAATGGCTTTCCAAGTCAAGCTAATGACTTAAAACAAGCGCTTGGTGGGAGGCAACCCACCGGTAAGAGTCTCTAACTTTGTGTCTTTCAATTCTTAGCTACTAACTTTGTTTTTAGGTTCTTTGTTTTCAAAAAAAAAAAAAAAAAAAAAAAACAGGTAGGAAGATTTCATCGTGAAAGAAAAAAGATGTGAAGAAGAAGAAAGAGGAGCAACCAACCGGAGCACCCGCTCCATCTGATGGGTTGGATGCTCACAGCGTAAAAAATGACGAAGGAGCAACCCAAAGAAACCGGAGCACCCGCTCCGGCACCTGCTCCAGACGAACAAAAGACGAGGGAGCACCCAGCTCTGTTCCGGAGCACCTGCTCCGCCAGGGTGCTCTACATGTGCGAACCAGGTAAGTTTTCTGGGCACTTCTCTAGCTTATTTTCACACCGGGGACGGTGTGAAGTAAGTCCGGGGGAGGGTCGTGTCTCTTGTACTTCTTTCTTTTGTTCTCTTTCTTTTTCTACCTTCTTTGAGTCAGTTTTTAGTTTGTTTCTTTGAGTCATTTTGTTTCTTTGAGTCAGCTGGTTATATGAGTCAAGTCAAAACTTGTGGGAATAATGACCAATTCTATGATGATTTCAGACCATTTGTGAATCTTGACCATCTTCTTTTAGTGATTATTGTTGCAGAATCATCTAGATCGACTAATGGAAAATCCAAAGACAAAACAGTAGACTAGAGGAGCCCAGAATTCTTGACTAGTCCATTGAACCTGAGCTAATTTCTCAGCTCTTCATTTTCCCTCATCGATCAGGTTAGTGCTCATAGGGCTTGACTCCTCATTCTTACCTGACAAATAAAGACCTGTGTGACTAGATTTGGTATTCCTCTCTCATGTTCTAAGCATTGCTTCAGGCTGTTGCTAAAAAAAAAAACATATTAAAAGGCAGAAAAGATTGAAATGATTTTCTTTTAGAAGTAAAGGGTTAGGAAAATTTCCAAAGATCCCATTATTTTACTTCTAAAGTAAAATGATCACACAAGGGATGGAAGCGAGGGGTAGGAAAATTTCCTGTGACCCCATTATTCGCCTACACCTTTGATATATAATGAGGGGACAAACCGGGGATTCGGTGGCAATCACCATCAATACTCGCGTCTTTGAACCTTGTCATATGTGCCAAAAAAAAAAAAAAAATGAAACAGCTTGAAAAGTGAATAAGTTCAGGGGAGAGGAAAGATACTCTTGTGTAGTATGGTCAATTTGTTAAGGTATAAGTATGGGAACGAGTCTAGAAGGTCCTTGGCACTAGTTTTATCGATGAGACTCAGCATTGATGGGACATGGATGATGTTATGAAATTGAGGGACTAATCTGGAAAGCTGCAGCGTCTACGGAGAAGTACATGGAGGTTAGATTTTTGACTGATTTTTGCAGCAGATTATCACATGCCTTGGTCAGGGTTTACGGTCTTTTGAGTTTTGCGAGTTCCCACCTTTATCGAGTCATTCTTTTGGAATTGAATTTGAGTTTGTTTGAGGACAAACAAAGATCCAAGTCCGGAGGAGTTGATGAGTGGAGATTTTGGCTCATTCTAACATGTGTTTACTAATTGTTTTAGGAGTTTTTGGAGTCTTTTCAGGAAGTTTCAGGTGACTTTGAGGCCTTATCAGAGGATTGGAGTGTTTAGAAGGCATTGGAGCAAAAGGAGATGAATCTGAGCAATAAGGAGCTATTTTATACGCTTTTGGAGAAATCATCCGCGGAGCACCTGCTCTCGGTTTGGACCCTTCGTGGAGCACCTGCTCCAACCTCTGGAGAAAAATAAGGAAACGATTTTACCTAATCCTAAGTTGCGTGAGATGGGATAAAAAGCCCAGAGCCGCCTGTGTTTTATTATCACGTTTTTCTACAGACTTTTTACGCTTTAGATTTGAGAGATTTCTGCTTGTAAGCAATTGAGAGAAGAATTCCTGCTATATTCTGAGAAGAATTATGAACCCTGATATCTTTCCTGATTTATTTCAAGAATTCCTTTTCATCTGTTGCTGTGTTTCTCTTTTCCATGTCTGAGTAGTTCTCTTAGGTAGATTAAAGCGTTCAAAGGATTTCATGAGTTAAAGGATTAGATGCAAATAGGGCTTGATATCTATTGTCTTCACCATTGTTAAACTTAATGCTTAGGTTGAATTGATCACTCAATCTGCGATTTTAGGTTAATCTATTCATCAAAAGTGTAATAGGTTGCTAGAATAAACATTGGTGAGCGATTTGTCCTTAGCCAACGACAGTTGAAGTTAAGGCAAATCATGAACAGATCAAACCTGCTAGCTAATGCTTGTCTGCAATTTTCTAGGTTCAAACGACAGTTTAGGATTTAGGTTGTTAGACAAAGTTATCGAGATCACGACAGTGGATCGATAAGCTTTTCTGTTTGAGTTCGAGACTTGCGTACACTTGTGCCCTGAATAGTCATCTGGTTCTTATCTCTGAAATTCCTACGAATTGCTTTGGTCTAGTGCTTGTTTTAATTCGAATTTAAATCATTGTTTGCCGTTCTGTTTACTTTTTTAGTTTTCGCCGCAAATCATCTTTGTCTTAGCTTTAATTCAATCCTCACAAAGTCATAGAGTAGCATTGGTCCTCTGGATCCCGAATCCTTTATTTTACAACTACATCACTGTTCTATTGCAGTAGAAACTAGGAGTATATCCAGTGTGAATTAATATATGAACAGAATATCGAAACTGATGGTTTATAGATTATATAGCTCATAAATTAAAATATTTTGAGGTATTTGATGAGAGAACTCTTCCCGGTCCCTCTCAGTACTCAAACTCCGTCGGACATGATATATAGATAAAGACTAAACAGATAATCTAATAAAAACCATGGTTACGTGAGAGTAACCACAATAAACACTAGTTAGTTTATGATACTTGGTAGATAGTAATAAACTCTCTGAGCCTTTCCTCTATCTTCAGTAAACATGGGATGATTCACAATATACGATGCTGGTATGGTTTGGTTTTCAAGCATCAATTTCAAGTTGAACCACTTGAAAATGACCCATCTCCTTAGTTACCTCCAAGCTGAAGTTGGTGGAAAAGTTGTTCATCGATGGATTAGTAACAGTCACTATGTAATGTCCATGAAGCCGGGAAATATCTGGAGAAAACCAGATCGCTTCACCTTCTTATTCCTCATTGTGTTCATGGTATTCAACATGAATCTCTGTAGGTTCTTGTTACCACTCTTTGAGCAACATGTCAATGAGATCCCCTACTTCTGTGTTCTTGAAATGGTTGTCAGCAAGCGTTAACTTGCTGAAACCGGACACCTCAGGTCTCACTTATATGATTATGCCTTTGACCGCAGGATGCGAGTAAGCTTCCCTCAGAATATCCTCCATGTACTTAACCTATCCCAAAAATAGAACCATGGCTTGCTTGTTGCGGTATGTTATGTAATATTAGTTATCTCAAAGTTATAATTAGCCATGTGTGCATTGCATATGTACCTGATTCGGGTACTTAGGCATATCAACCTCAGTAAGCCAAACCGGAAAACCCAAAGAGCCTAACGTATCTAATGCAGATCTCATATAAGACAAGTTGGGTTGTGTCGGAAGAAAGTGAGCTTGTGAATTTC
This sequence comes from Eutrema salsugineum, assembly GCF_000478725.1. NCBI lineage: Eukaryota > Viridiplantae > Streptophyta > Magnoliopsida > Brassicales > Brassicaceae > Eutrema > Eutrema salsugineum. The sequence continues at coordinate 3,568,459 of NW_006256901.1, read as the reverse complement.
TCCTTTGATCATCTTGTTTCCTGGGTATGATAATCTCTTCCATCTTCTTCTTCACATTAATCAGGCTCCCAACACTTTCTCGAGCATACTCTATCGTGTTGTACTCGTGAAAATAGGCGAAAAAGAATAGTTCTGATTTGAGTAGGCTCGAGAGTCATTGGTTCAAATCCAATAGTAGGTAAAATCGGTCGAAACCCCTGAGTCGAGGCTCTCGCTGACGTGTCAAAAAAAAGAATGTATAAAAAAAAGGATAGAAAAGCCACACCGGAACTGAGACATGGCCCAGACTCCCAAGGGGGGGGGAGCAGTGGGGAATCTTGGACAATGGGCGCAAGCCTGATCCAGCAATATTGCGTGAGTGAAGAAGGGCTATTCCGAACAAAGGTATACCAGGGTCAAGCTCGGAGGCCAAAGAGTAGAACATAGATGAAGCGTTTTTCCCAAGCATGTCCTCATAGTAGCTGTAATGCACATTCTCATTCATCACATCCCATCCAATTACTCTCCCTTTATATCTCTTCATAACCGAGTTGATCCTGTTGATTGTCACATTCTTCAGATCTTTAGGATCCTTTGACTTCTTAACCCAAGTTGGTTGAAAATTCTGATCGTTCCACAAGACCGTATATCCTTTTACTGACATTGTTTTCCTCCGTAAGCTTCATCATTGAATCAGCCAATGTGTAGTTCTCTTGGCCTCTCACTGTCTCAGTTGTATACCATTTCATTTCATTGGTGAATGAAGTTAGTCTAAACCGCGACACAAACCATTCTTTGTAGCTATTACTCTCCAAGATTCGATAGTTCATAGCACAGCCAAGGAGGATAGATGGTTTGATCTGTTTTATGGAAATCAATGATCTATTTACCGCGCTTTTGTTCTGAAAACTCAATTGAAATCTCACTTTGTTCTTGTTGGGGTTGGTTTCCACCCCACACAGATAAACCATCCCAAAATAACTAAGTATAGAAAATGGGAGAGCCGTGATCATCAAAACGGGAGAGCCGTTCTCACCAAGGCAAGAAGGAGAGCCGTTTTTACCAAGAAAGGCGGGAGAGCCGCGATCGCCAGGTGGGAGAGCCGAGAAGAAGGAGATGGGCCGAGCCGTATAACATAACATAGGCCGAGCACCTGTCTTAAATACCTGGGCCGAGCCGTGCCGCGGAGAGGTGGAGCGAATTATGTCAAGTGGGCCGAGCCGTAAAGAAAGCATGATGGGCTGAGCCGAAGCCTTGAAGAGGCGAAGCCCAAGAAAAACCCTAGGCGAGATGCAAAGTCGGTCAGCCGCACGAGGCGATAAGGAAATATTCCGAAAATCTCGCCCGAGATTCTCGGCTAGGCGGTTTAGAAAATCAGTATAAATATGTGGTGTATGTAATTCATTCCGCCAACTTGGGCAACCCTAAGCAATAAGAACGAAACACTTTCACAGCAAGAAAAGCTCTCTTTTGATCTTACTGTCTTTGGCGATAAACCCTAGAAGTTTCCGATTCCTTAGTTTCTTTACAAATCTTCGGTTGTGCGAGTTTTGGCTCACACAATTTGGCGCCGTCTGTGGGGACACGAAACTTTCTTACTCTATATCGACAAAGCTTTAAGATTCGAAGAAAATGGCGAGCAACGCTAACGACGACAAACACAACACCGGTAACGGCACGGATAGGGACGCTCCAGGATCAGGCACAACGACCGCGCCGACAACAACGGCGACGACCGAAACCCATGAGGAGATGCGATACATGATAGCTGCGTTGATGAAAAAGATCGACGACCAAGACAAAAGAAACGAGGCGATTACGGCGAGGCTCGACGCAATGGCAGCAGAGCGACAGCATCCGACTTGGAGAGCCGGAGTCAACGACCCGATGGACGGAATTCGGAGACGCTTCGACTTCTCGACGCCCGCCGAAGCCTCAGGGAGTGGTGCAAGAAACTCCTCTTTTCTTCATCCCCTCGACGAACGCACTCCTGCAGCAACCCGAGTCAACATGACCGAGCCGCCTCCACTACGCCGCAACTCCAGGCAACGAGCCGGTGAGGAAGGAGACGACGCGATCGATGTAGACGCCCAGCAAAACGACGAGACCATAAATCCGCAACAAATTGGCTCGGCTCGTCGAATCAATGAAGAAGAACTCGCCTCGGCACTGAACGGCATCCGGACTGACGAAGTCTCCGATCCAGCCCGAGGCGATAACCCAACCGAAGCGGACGAAAATCCCCAATGGAACGAGCAGGAAGAGCGCGAAGACGAGCCGAGGCGAGAGGAGCGGGAGCGACTCCCCCAATCAAAGGGAATGACTCACGCACAAACCCTCGAGCTTAAAGAGCTGCGAGCCTCTATGGCTCGAACGGTAGCTGAAATACGCGCTATGAAATCCCAAGTGCACAACGCGACAAGTGCCGCACCCGAAATCGACCGAATGCTCGAAGAAACCCAAAGAACCCCGTTCACTGCAAGGATCACGGAAGCCAGGATTCCCGAGCCAGGGAAGGTGAGAATTCCGTTCTACGAAGGAACAACCGACCCAAAAGCACACATCACGGCGTTTCGAATAGCGATGGGGCGAGCCTTCACAAAGAACGCCGCTAAACTCACCGAGCGCGAAGTGGATGCCGGATACTGTCTGCTCTTCGTGGAGCATCTCAAGGGAGCCGCACTCGAGTGGTTCTCAAGGCAGGAACGAAATTCAATCGGCAGTTTTCAACAGCTCTCCGCCTTGTTCCTTAAACAATACTCGATGTTTATGGACAGAGGAACATCTGATGCCGATCTATGGACACTATCTCAAGGACCGAACGAACCGCTTCAGGATTACATGACGCGATTCAAGGCGGTCGTATCCAAAATAGAAGGGATAAGCGACAAGGCTGCACTCGAGGCTCTGAAACGATCCTTGTGGTACAAATCCGAATCCCGCCGCGAGATGGCTCTCAATACGCCGCAAACAATTCAAGACGCGTTGCACCGATCATCAGACTTCGTCGTAAACGAGGAGGAAATGAAAAACTTGGACGAGCAGTACGAAGCCACGAAAGCAGCGATCCGAAGCTCAATTTTGCCACGCCCAGCGAAGAAGGGCAATCCATCAAGCAACGCGGCAACGCAGAGTTCGGAAGAGCCTAGGAGCGGAGGTGCCCATAACTACCAGGTCAGCTCCGGACGCGGAAGAGGAGAGCCGCACAACAATACTTGGGTAAGAAAGTCAGCCAACTACGACGAGAAGGCTTTCTGCGAGTATCACCAGACCTACGGACACTCAACGGCTCAATGCCGGACTCTGGGAGCAAAGCTCGCAGCAAAAATGGCAGCAGGAGAGCTCCAAAACGCGGTCAGCCTCAAGGACCTCGTCCCTAACGAACAACAGGAAAAAGCCGAGCCGAACGGTGCGGCAGAACCAGCGAATCCTCCCCGACGAGGCGACAACCCCAAGCGCGACAGGCGAGGCGAACCTGAAGAGCGACCCGAGCCGAGGCAAAGGATCAATATGATCATGGGTGGATCCCAGTACTATCAAGATACCGTTTCCTCAATCAAAGCCTATCAGCGCCGAGCCGAAGCAAAGGAGAATTGGACAGAGCCGACTGACATCCCAAACACGGTGATCTCTTTTGCCGAGGAGGAAACAGCAGGAATCGATCGACCTCACAACGATCCGTTAGTAGTTGAGCTAACGATCAGGGATCATGACGTAGCAAGGGTGCTCATTGATACTGGAAGCTCGGTGAATGTCGTCTTCAGGGAAACGCTCAGAAGAATGGGAATCGACCTCTCCGAGGTGGAGGCAATCCCCAAACCTCTAACCGGATTTTCGGGAGAAACGATGATGACTATGGGAACGATCAGGCTTCCTGTGGTAGCTGGCGGAGTCACCAAGATCGTCGAGTTTTGCGTCACTGACCTCCCAACCATCTATAACGTCATCATGGGAACCCCTTGGATCAACGGGATGAGGGCAGTACCTTCCACCTATCATCTTTGTCTCAAATTCCCAACTCCATCAGGTGTCAAAACGATATGGGGAAATCAGAAGGAATCAAGAAATTGCTTCCTAACCGAGCACAAGCTAAGGAACCCCGTCACCGACGCATGAGCTGACATAGACCGCAAAAAGATGAAGACAGACAGAGAGCCCGCGAACGAGCTCTCCAAACTCTTGTAGCAATTACAGATCGCGGAGAGCCGGGAAACACGCACCGAGCCGATATGTGACGCAGTGGACTCGGTGTGCATAGACGAGGCGCATCCGGAGCGGTGCGTCGAAATTGGAACACAACTAGGCGAACCCCTGAGAAGCAAGCTCCTTTCCCTCCTCAAGGAAAACATCGATACCTTTGCCTGGACGGCGGAAGACATACCAGGCATCAGCGTCGATGTAACCTGTCACGAGCTTAATGTGGATCCGACCTTCAAACCAGTCAAGCAGAAAAGAAGAAAGCTTGGTCCAGAACGAGCTAAAGCAGTCAACGACGAAGTTGAGAGATTACTCAAGGTAGGATCAATCGCCGAGGCCAAATATCCGGACTGGCTCGCAAACCCGGTGGTTGTGAAGAAGAAGAACGGCAAGTGGCGAGTCTGTGTGGATTTCACCGACCTCAACAAGGCGTGCCCAAAAGACAGCTTTCCCCTGCCACATATCGACCGGCTCGTCGAGGCCACTGCGGGGAACAAACTGTTAACGTTTATGGACGCGTTCTCCGGCTATAATCAGATCCTGATGCATCCTGATGATCGGGAAAAAACGGCATTCATAACCGATCGCGGGATATATTGCTACAAAGTCATGCCGTTCGGGCTCAAAAACGCAGGAGCAACGTATCAACGGCTCGTCAACAAAATGTTTGCAGCTCAGCTCGGGAAAACTATGGAGGTATACATCGACGACATGTTAGTTAAGTCACTCGAGGAGGAAGACCACGTCGCGCACCTACAAGAATGTTTCGAACAGTTGAACAAGCACTACATGAAGCTAAATCCGGCGAAGTGCAGGTTCGCAGTCACCTCGGGAGAATTCCTCGGCTATCTGGTAACCCACCGAGGCATAGAAGCAAACCCCAAGCAGATTAAGGCGTTAGTTGAAATGCCCTCTCCAAGGACGAAGCGCGAAGTACAAAGGTTAACAGGAAGAGTCGCTGCGCTAAATCGATTTATCTCCCGTTCCACGGACAAATGCCTGCTTTTCTACGACACCCTCAGAGGAAACAAGAAATTTGAATGGGACGAACGATGTGAGACGGCTTTCCAAGAACTGAAGACTTATCTGGCGAACCCGCCAATCTTAGCAAAACCGGTCGAAGGAGAGCCGCTCTTCCTCTACATCGCGGTGTCTGCTACAGCTGTAAGTGGGGTATTAATCAGAGAAGAACGATCCGAGCAAAAACCCATTTTTTACATCAGCCAAACACTGACCGACGCCGAGACTCGCTACCCACAAATCGAGAAGGTCGCCCTAGCCGTCGTAGTCTCGGCTCGCAAGCTGCGCCCATACTTTCAGTCGCATTCGATTGTTGTGCTCGCCACCCTTCTGCTGCGCTCGATCCTGCACAGCCCAAGCCAATCCGGTCGGCTCGCCAAGTGGGCCATAGAGCTGAGTGAATACGACATCGAGTATCGGAATAGGTCGTCTGCAAAATCACAAGTGCTCGCTGATTTCCTCATTGAACTCCCGGCCGAAGCAACAAACGAGCCAACCCTAGACGAAGTATGGACATTGCACGTCGACGGCTCGTCATCTAAACATGGCTCGGGAATAGGAATCCGCCTTACCTCTCCCACCGGAGAAATACTTGAGCAGTCTTTTCGCCTGAACTTCCACGCCTCGAACAACGAAGCAGAATACGAAGCACTGATCGCCGGCATACGGCTAGCACAAGGAATCGGAGTTCGAAAAATAAGAACCTTCTGCGACTCGCAGCTCGTAGCATGTCAGTTCAACGGAGAATACGAGGCGAAGGATGGACGTATGGGCGCTTACCTCAAAGTGGTCCGGGAGTTGGTGCAAAAGTTTGATGAGTTCGAACTCACTCGCATTCCCCGAGGAGAAAACACCTCGGCCGACGCCTTAGCAGCACTCGCTTCGACCTCGGACCCGGACCTCCGACGAACGATCCCAGTCGAATTCATCGAACGCCCTAGCATCGAAGAAGTAGAAGGAGTTCGGCTGATAAATCCCCCTGAACAAGAACCAGAAGACGACGAAGCCATTCCGATGGAGGAAGACGCCTCGTCGGCCGAGCCGGAATACGGCTGCGACAAAGAATGGCTCGGGGCCATCCGAATGTACATCGCCAATGGAGAGGCGCCAACCGACAAATGGGAAGCCCGCAAGCTCAAAGCTCAGGCAGCACGTTATGTCCTCGTCGATGGCGAGGTGTTTAAATGGAGATTTTCGGGGCCTCTCATGACATGCGTCGAAGGATCGGAAGCACGACAGATCATGCACGAGGTGCATAGCGGCGCGTGCGGTAACCACTCCAGCGGAAGGTCGCTCGCTATCAAGATAAAACGGCACGGCTACTTCTGGCCTACTATGGTCAAAGACTGCGAGAAATTCACGGCGAAATGCGAGAAGTGTCAGCGGCACGCTCCAACAATTCACCAACCTACCGAGCTGCTCTCGTCAATTTCTTCTCCTTATCCATTCATGAGATGGTCGATGGACATCGTCGAACCTCTACATCGCTCGAAACAGAAGCGTTTCTGCTCGTCCTCACGGATTACTTTTCCAAGTGGGTCGAGGCCGATTCTTACGCAAGTATAAAAGATGTTCAGGTCGAACACTTCGTCTGGAAAAATATAATCTGCCGACACAGGGTCCCTTACGAGATCGTCACCGATAACGGATCCCAGTTTATTTCAACACGCTTCGAAGCTTTCTGCGAGAAGTGGAAAATCCGCCTCAGCAAATCCACGCCAAGATACCCTCAAGGGAATGGACAAGCCGAAGCAGCCAACAAGACGATCCTCGATGGTCTGAAAAAGAGGCTCGACGAGAAGAAAGGACGGTGGGCAGACGAACTCGAAGGAGTCCTTTGGTCTCATCGGACAACTCCGCGCCGAGCCACTGGGGAAACTCCATTCGCTCTGGTCTACGGATCGGAGTGCGTAATTCCCCCCGAGGTGGACTTCCCAGGTATTCGACGAAGACTTCTACCAGGACAAGAAGGCTTAAACCACTTAATGATGCTAGATGAGCTTGACCTAATCAATGAAAAGCGCGACCAAGCCCTAGTTCGAATTCAGAACTACCAACAAGCAACGGCGCGGTACTACAACAAAAACGTTCGTAGCCAAAGATTCAAAGAGGGAGAGCTCGTCCTCCGAAAGGTCTTCCAAAATACTGCCGAGAAGAACGCAGGAAAGCTCGGAGCAAATTGGGAAGGTCCTTACAAGATCACCAAAGTGGTTCGTCCGGGAGTCTACGAACTCGCGACGCTAGCCGACGAGGCGATTCCAAGATCATGGAACGCAATGCATCTGAAGAAATACTATCACTAAGGATACAGCACGACCATCATGAACTACGGGACGGCTTGATCCCTGCAAAGGGTACGTAGGCAGCCCGTCTTCGGACGGGTTCAGCTGTCCCCCCTCCTAAAAAGGGGGGGGGGAGTGGGTACGTATACACATAACTCCTCTAAACTCTATTATTTTGACTTACCCCTTTAGGAACGTCGCCACTTCGGCATATTTCTCACTTCATTTTTAATCATCTACTTATTTCACTTGATTTCTAGTTAAACTATTATCGCTTCGGCTAGCTTCACATTGTAACAAGTTCGGCAAACTAAGCCTCTGAACGCCTAGCCTCGTTGCTGGCCACAACGGGGCAACAAGTACAAAGTTCTCTAAACGGACTTTTACCACCTTTCCTAGGACGAGGGTGCAAGTTACATCCTCTACGGATAAAAATTAAGCGCGCTATACAAATATCAGACCAAAAACGTATCTGGTCGCCACGGTTTACTACGCACACGAGAATATAAGTCGAGACTACATCGCTTTCTCTAAAAACCGAAGTAAACTCTTAAACCCGGATAAACATACTCGAGAACACCGGTCCTTAGACAGACAGGTTCGATAACACTTCAACCTCGGCTAACAAAAGCAAAACGCCTCGTCGTCTACACAGCTCGGCGTCACGCCAAGCGAATAAACGCCTCGTCGTTTACACGGTTTGGCAAAATACGCAGCAAAAACGCCTCGTCATTAAAAATGGCTCGGCATTACCAGGCAAAAATTCGCCTCGACATTATCACTTTAAAAATTTTCCAGCATCACCTAAAAGATGTTCCACAAAACTAACTCCCACCTCGGGATTAAGAATCCAAACGGTGTCCTTAAACGAACTCAACCCTTAGCCAGTACTTCTATCATTTTCAAAGGATTCGGCTAAGGAAGCAGTTAAAATCATTACAACAGTTTTATCCTCAACAATTTTCTCTATTCCAAGGGTTGAAAATAAGTACATCAAATCCTAAAACAGCTAAGGGAAAGAGAACTTATTCATAAAACGAAAGTAAAATGTTAGATGGATAAAGCCGTCCGGGCATCAGTTACAAAGAGAGTTCAAAAACAAAAAAAAAAAACCTAAGTACAAAAGGATTAAAGACGAGACAGGGGAGAGCAGAGAGAATCAGGCCGCGGACTGCGTCTCACGTTCGGCGAAGAGGTTTGAGAGGACTGGCGTGCCCGCGTTCGATCCGTTCGGGTCCACCACACCTAAGTTAGCCGCTGTCTCTTCGAGCGTCTCGTTCCCGAGGGTGGTGTCGACCGAGTCCGGTGATACGGGGGAATAGTACAGCTCGCCCCGAATCTCGGAAGCAATGCGCTCGTACGCCTCTTCGTCGGCATTCTCACTTTCCCAGCTTTTCAGCTTTGCTTCCTCGTCGTCGAGCGTCGGGGCATCTGGTTTCTTCAGGTCGGCAATCATCGCCAGATTGCCCTTGATCTGTCCCAGATCATTCTTGTCATTTTTGGCTTTTTCAAGCCGAACCAGACCCTCCTCCACCTTGGCGAGGCGTTCTTGAAACTTCGCTGTAAGCTCTCGCCTCGCCTCCTTTTTCGCCCTCTTGACCTTAGCATCAAACAAGGCATCCTTGGCCTCGATACGCCTCTTCAGCATCGCCACCTCGGCACTTTTGGCTCTCCTCGCTTCCTCAAGGCGAATGACCGAGGCGGAGACTTTATCTACGTTTGCACGCAGAACGATCTTCTCCTCTTCCAGCCTGGACGCCCTGGCCGTCGCCTCGTCCAGTTTCCCCTTTACCGCCGCGGCTTCGGTCTGAGCCTCTTCCAGCTTCGTTTTCGACGATGCGGACTCAATTTTGGCCTCGGCCAAGCGACGTTCGACCTTAGACAGGTCCGCCTCGTACTCGGCCATTAGGTCGTTAATGGCCGCGACAAACTGCAGAAAATAAACTCGTGTCAAATACTTAGCGAAAATTCACGAAAGCAAAGGAAAGCAAAATGGAATGTACCTTGGTCCCGCGCTGCGCCATTGCGCCGTAGGACCTCGGCCTCCTCAACTTCTCCGGAGGAGGAAGACGCGTGTTCGCGTTATTTACACGCGAGAACATTATGGCGGAGGCGTCGGGGTCATCGACGACCAACTTACGCGCGGCGGATTCTCCGGGCGTCGGCTTCCGTCTCTTCTTGGACGGCTCGTCCCTCTCAACAGCGACCCCTTTCCCTTTATCAGCAGCCGAACGTTTTCGGCTGGGGTCGTGTTTCTGCACGACGGAAGTCGGGGGCCTCGTCGACTTCGGGAGGGCTAGAATAGCGGAGTTCGAAGGCTCTTTGTTCCGAACCGCCGAATTGCCCCCAGACGCCTCGGGAACAATTTCGCCCTGTTCCACCTCGGGCGCCACATCTCTTTCGACCACCTCGGTCGTATTACCCTCCGCAGCTCGGGTCGTCTCATCCCGGTTCGGCGGGTCGGTTTGAGGGGTGGCCTCGGCTTGCGCCGAAACCACCTCGGCCTGCGCCGGAACCACCTCGGCCTGCGCCCGAGCCGCCTCGGCAGCTCTTCTAGCGGCTTCTTCCTGTTCGCGTCTCTTCCTTTCTTGGAGGGTTAAGATCACCATCTTTTCGCGGGTATCTCTGGAGGAACTGGAGGATGAAGAGCTGACGGGAACTCCTGCAAGAATGGCTCGCGCCTTCTCTACTCTCTCGAGGGTGAAATTCTTTCTCCAGTTAACCTTCCGCGCCGAAAGAGAGTCTCGAACGGTGAACAGATCGTTGGGAATCGGGGGAAGATAGCACCGAACTGCAAAACAAAGCAAAAAAAAGACAAGTGTCAGAAAAGGAAGAAAGTTTGAACCGAATCTCCGAGCCGAGGCAAAGCTTCGGGTCGGCTACCAAGTGGTCCCCAAGCGGTCTTGGTTCGGCAAACGTAATCCTCGCCGACCGACGCCTCGTTCACTAAACGTAGAAGAAGCGTTCAGTCCAGAACTGGTCCTTGCTGGGAAAACCGCCGATAATCCGTCGTTTCGCCTTGTTGGAAATATAGAACCTGTTTCCTTTCGGAGCCTTCCTGATTTCCAGCAAGTTCAGCAGGTGGTTCAGCTCAATGTCAAGACCGCATTCGAAGCTTCGGACTAAAATGCCGATCATATGCCGCAGTCCCCTCGGCATAATCTGCCCGATCGAGATCCCGTGTTTCCAAAGGTATTCGAGGATCACTCCGGGGATTGGGAACCAGAGGAAGCAAAGCTCGAAGAACGCCTCGTACAGAGTGAAATGATTCTCTGGAGGGTTGTCGGCGCGGTCGCTTTTCTCTGGGACAACGAACTCCACCGCCTCGGATATTCCGAAGCAATGCCTCAACGCTTCGAGCGACTCAAGGGAGTAGAGTGTAGACCCAGGCGGGTCGGGTTTTTGCCTCTTAACTCTCGGCGCTCGCCCAGATGTGGAAGCACCTCGGGACGCCATGAGGCGTTCCAACTCAAGCTTCGCCTCGAAAAGATCAAAGGGAAATGTCTCCTCCTCGGCCTTGAGCGCGGCTCGGCTAATGCCCTCGTTAGGAACGGGATCCTGGGGACGGCTCGTCGAAACCGACGGCTCGGCTAATGCCCTCGTTAGGAACGGGATCCTGGGGACGGCTCGTCGAAACCGACGGCTCGCCATCCGGAGAGCCGACATCTGATGGGTTTTCATCATTTGACGCCTCGTCAGATGAATGGTGAGAACGGCTCGGCGAAGCAGACGCCTCGGAAGAATCCATCGCACCCGTCGCCTCGGCGTCTATACGACTCGACTCGTAGTGGAAAAGCGGATCTAACGAGTCGTCGGAACGGTTCGACATACTTTACAACTTTTACAATGAATTACAACTTGACTCGGCGAGCCTCTACCGGAAAAAGATCTGGAGCGGCGGAGACCTCGGAAACCCTAGCCGGAAAATAAATAAACTAGAGAGAGAAAGAAGAGAGAAGGGAGAGCTACCTTTAGTAAAAACGAGTGAGTCGGGAAATAATGAGGAGGAGTGAAGGAGCTCACCTATTTATAGAAAAATGAGGCGCGTGAATTCCGCGTGAACCTCGGGAAGCCGTCCAACAACGCGTAGTGTCCGCGGCGAATTGGTCATACCGGGTTGCGTCGTTGGGACGCGCCGAAAGATCCGGAACTTCCTCTCGGAAGACCAACAGTCAGGGTACCCAGGATAACGAAACGACTTGGTATAGACTCTCTCTCACTTGTATCGCCTCATCGTCTAACGAAAAGGCTCGGCATTATCTGTCTCTCTCAAAACGCCTCGTCGTTAAACAAAACGGCTCGGCATTAACTATCTCAAAACGCCTCGTCGTTAAACAAAACGGCTCGGTGTTAACTATCTCAAAACGCCTCGTCGTTAAACAAAACGGCTCGGTATTATCTGTCTCTCTCGAAACGCCTCGTCGTTAAACAAAACGGCTCGGCATTAACTATTCTTCTTGAAACGCCTCGTCGTTAAACGGCTCGGCACAAATCCTTGTTCTTGAAACGCCTCGTCGTTAAACGGCTCGGCACTGACCCTTGTTCTTGAAACGCCTCGTCGTTAACAACACGGCTCGGCATGAACTTTCACTCGAAACGCCTAGCCATATAGTCGGCTCGGCATAACCGTCACCAAATCACTTCGTCCCTGATTCGCCTCGGCATCTTCGGCACTCCTTGGAAACACCTCGGCACTCACACTCCCAAAACATGAATCTGGGCTCGTGTCGTAGCAGCTCGGCTCGATGGTTTATCTCGTGGTCAGGAGTAATGTACCTCGTCACTCTCGACTCCGAGATTGACGAGCTGGGGGGCTAACTGTTGGGGTCGGTTTCCACCCCACACAGATAAACCATCCCAAAATAACTAAGTATAGAAAATGGGAGAGCCGTGATCATCAAAACGGGAGAGCCGTTCTCACCAAGGCAAGAAGGAGAGCCGTTTTTACCAAGAAAGGCGGGAGAGCCGCGATCGCCAGGTGGGAGAGCCGAGAAGAAGGAGATGGGCCGAGCCGTATAACATAACATAGGCCGAGCACCTGTCTTAAATACCTGGGCCGAGCCGTGCCGCGGAGAGGTGGAGCGAATTATGTCAAGTGGGCCGAGCCGTAAAGAAAGCATGATGGGCCGAGCCGAAGCCTTGAAGAGGCGAAGCCCACGAAAAACCCTAGGCGAGATGCAAAGTCGGTCAGCCGCACGAGGCGATAAGGAAATATTCCGAAAATCTCGCCTGAAATTCTCGGCTAGGCGGTTTAGAAAATCAGTATAAATATGTGGTGTATGTAATTCATTCCGCCAACTTGGGCAACCCTAAGCAATAAGAACGAAACACTTTCACAGCAAGAAAAGCTCTCTTTTGATCTTACTGTCTTTGGTGATAAACCCTAGAAGTATCCGATCCCTTAGTTTCTTTACAAATCTTCGGTTGTGCGAGTTTTCGCTCACACAGTTCTTATGAATTTTCGTTTCGGAAAAGAGTTTTATAATTAGGCCTCAGATTGTTTCAAACGCTAATTTTATGTGTGTTGCGTATATATATATATATATTTTTTTTTTTTTTGTCACAAGTGTTGCGTATATATTTATTTTACATTTTCAATGACTTGATCTTGTTGTAGCCTCCACTGTGTTTTGTTGAACTGTTGCAGCCTCACATTTTGTACAGATATCTCTTGTGTCGTTAAGCCATCGCTCTGGTTCGCATAGCATGCATTAGTACTGAGAATCTACAAAGAAACACAAAATTATGTTCTGTTTTACCTTGAAAAAAATGTGGGCAGGGACTGAGACATTGACGATAAAACCGCCTTTAAGCAAAGACCAGCATCCTTTTTTCGCCATATCTTGGCCTCCATCAACATATTTGACATTCTTGCCTCTCAAAGTTATTTTGACTGTTCTTTGGTTCTCATTTTTTAAATTTATCCAAGCTATATCACACCAATTCAAGAATATCAAATTGTAACTTATAACACAAGAACTACAAACCAACATTTTGTTACCAGAGATGCTGTATATGTTCCCTTTCTGAAGATTTACTCTCTCTAGTATTTTTCTGTTTCCTCTATTGTCTTTGATTTTCAACTGATCGTAGGAAAAAGGATCCATGTGGAAAGAAAAAGAAGAGAGATAAGAACAAAGTGGAAAAAAAACCGTTGTTGAATCTCTTCATCTTTTCTTGTGATAACTTAAAAATACACAATCTCTATATAAAGACCATTGTGAGACTCAGCTATTTTCTTAATTTTAATTACATAGAACACAAAGATAAGTTATACAGGTTTTGTTTTAGTAAGAAACTGCAGAGCAATAAGTATAAGAGCAATTTTCAATTTTCTTAAATACATTTATTTATTTATATGTCCAAAAATTCTAATTTAAAATATATTATGTAGATTTAATAATATTTTCAATATTGTAGATTGGTAATAACATCTTCCATGTTCCAAAAGATAAATATATATATAGCTAACTATTTCTTACATATCATATAATAATTAATTAGTTTACTTCTCACTTCATCATTTGTTATGCTCTAAAAATTTGTTAATAATATTTTCAATATTCCAGATTGTTAATAATATCTTCCTATATTGCACAAGATCAATATATATAGCTAGCTATTTCTTGAATATTATATAATAAATAACTATTTTTATCTCTCATTTCATCATTTGTTATCTCTAAACAATATATAGTTGTTAATAATGTTTTCATTGCATATATTTTCCATATTTCACAAAATAAATATATAGCTAATTATTTTATACATACCATACATTAATTAACTAGTTTACTTCCTATTATATCATTTTATGCTCTAAAATCAGTTGTTAATAATATTTTAAATATTGTAAATTGTTAATATTATCTTCTTTATGGCATAAGATAAAAATATATAGCTAGCTGTTTTTTTATGTATCATATAATAATTAAATCGTTTACTTCTCATTTCATCATTTGCTATGCTCTGACAATTAGTTGTTAATAATTTTTAAATATTTCATACTGTTTCTTAACACTGACTAGGTTCTATCCCTGTGCGTCTGCAATGAAAAAATTATTTTTAATTTAATTATATTATATAATTTCTGTTTTTATAAATATAATATTTTTTAAATAAATATCAAAAATATAATTTATGTTTAGATAAACTTTTTTTTTCTAATAATTTAATTACGATTATAAAAACCTAATTTTACCCTGTCTATTCGATTAATCTAAAAAACCATAAATATAAAAACATAATTTTGTTTTCTGTTTGTTCATATTATTATATAATATAATTTTTTTTAATTTTAAATATTTAAAGTTTTCAAATTAATTGATTATAAAAATATATAATAATATATCGTTTATTAGTTATATCATTATGAAAATATTATTTAAATTTGAATATTTAAATATACATAAATTAATATCTTATTTACTATTTTAATAAAGATAATAACAATTATTTTTATAATTATGATAATTAATATAAAATACATCTAAGAAAATATAAATTGAATTAACATTTATTTTTTTTAGAATTATTTTAATAAATAAAATTCAAATAAAATTTTATTTATTTTTAGAAATAAATAAAACAAATAAATCAAATTAAAATATTGTTTGGTAACATAAATAAGAGTTATCCAAAAACAGAATAGTAGAAAACTAAGTAAAACTTGTTTGGATACAAAACATGCTTCCCTTTTCATAGTATAAATTTACTTTTCTATTAATTAAAAATTACTAGAACTGTTACATACATAATGTTAATAATATCTTCCATATTGCAGAAGATAAATATATATAGCTAACAAATCTTATTTTCGACATAGAGTTTCTGTTAGGTTCTTCACATTTTTTGTAGAGGTTTATCTTTTTTATCCATTAAGCTTATTTGGCTATATGTTTTGGTTTTTCATATGTGTTTGGAGACATTCTATTTCTGCCGGCTTTTATCTTCTGGGAAATTTTATATTCTCTGTTTTCTGCCAGTTTTTGTTGCTGGTTGTAGGTTCGGTTTTGCCAGTTTTGTATCTTTCAAAACTCTAATAATAAAATTAAGATTTTAGTGTTAAATATAAACTAACTATTTACTACAAAGGCCCAACTTATGAATTTAATAGACTCTGTATAATTTTTTTTTTTTCGACGAAAATGAATATATTAATTTGACATAACAAAGTCAGAATACAAAGTTTCAGTTAACCAAAGAGGTGGATACATACAATCAGAATAGAAAACGTTATTGTACGGGCCTTTACGAGCTAATTTATGAGCAACAGAGTTTGCATCTCTCTTAACATGTAAGAAGCTTATTTGGTGAAATCTATTCTTCCATAGTTTAATGTCGGTAATTAAGTTGTACATTTGGAAGTCCTCTTTTACATCATGTAAAATATCCACGAGCACTTGACAGTCACCTTCAAACTGAATATCAGTATATCCTCTGCACCATGAGTTTTGCATTGCTGATAACAACGCCTTACCCTCTGCTTCAAGACTTGTTAGGGCAAGACCAAGATTAACTGACCCCCAACTTTTTGCGTACCCCAAATGGTTACGGACAATCCATCCACCTATAACTCTCCTTGAATTTGGGTCATAAGCTGTATCGTAATTGCATTTAAGTGTTTCCACACTAGGCCGAATCCATGATGAAACTCGAGAGTCGCTGGTGGAGATCATCGAAGGGTGATGTTCTTTATTGTTCCTTGTAGCCGAAATCCATTCTTGTACATCCGCCATGGCAAGATCCACATCCACAAAAAACGCACTAACGGACTCTGTATAATAAAGATAGAATATTGCAAAAGTACTTTAATTTTTTCAAAAAGACCCTAAACTTTTTTATTAAATTTAACAAAAAGATATCTACATCCACTGCAATGCACCTTTGCCACATGCCAAGAGCCGGCACTGTTTCTACATATCATATAATTATTAACTAATTAATTTCCTTCTCATTTTATCATTGGTTATGTTTAAAAAATCAGTTGGATTGCTAAAAATAGGTGTTCGGTGGTATCAAACTGTCATATGGCTTGGCATCATACACCCAATTGTTACCCTAACCGTTTTATAATATTTGTCATTGAAACGTAAATTTTGTTTTACTGTTCTTTTAACTTTTGTGAGTAAGCTACAATGATCAAAGTAATCGTTTTTCTAATACTGATAAGTAAGATGTTTCGCAAAATCAAACTAACATTTATTTAATCAGCTACCTAAAAACAACTTTTTGGTGGAAGTTTTTTTTTTTTTTTTTGATGAATAACTTTCTAGTGGAAGCAACAACTTTGCTGAATAAATAAATTTTCTTTTATGCATGAATAAATGAATAACTGTTGCGAATATCTCCGATTTCGATTGAGCTAAGCGTACTTTGAATCGATTACGAGTGATGAAATGCGAATCGGAATCAAACACGAATCGAGAACGAAAGTAAATGACACGCGAGAATTTATCCAGTTCAGGCGCAAAACCGCAACCCTACGTCTGGCCGAGACTTTCTCGGAATCCACTAAGAGATTGATTACGACGTCGCCGTACAATCTCACCGGAAACTCTCCCCGAGAACTCTCTCTCTCTCACCCAAGAAAGAAACTCTCCTATTTCCTCACCGTTACAAGACTCTCTCTCTCTAGACTCTGTTACTGAATCTATATGCTTGCAACTGCTCTCTCAACAACTTGAAACAGAAGATTTTAACCGATTTGACTCGCGTTGACTTCACGCTCTAACGGTCACAAACCTTGTGTTCTTCAGCTTTGAGACGAAGCTTCAAACGACGATGTATCAGGTGAAGTTTGATTAAACCCGCGGTTATCACAAACTAATCCGGTTCCTTCTCAATCAACTCCTAAACCGGAACCCGCCGATTGACTCAGATGGTTTAATGACCAAAACACATCCGACAAACTCCACCTTGGTTATGAAACCAATCCTTCAATCCTTAGTGAACTCCATCTCGGATCCTCTCTGCTTCAAGCTTCAGAGACGCCTAGTAAGCTAAGCAATTGCTTAAACCTACCAACCGACAATACCTTGGTGAATATATCCGCAGGATTCTCAACCGTATTCACCTTTGAAACCTGCACTTCATCTTCTTCCACTCTTTCCCTTATGAAACTCAGCTTCACCGCCATGTGCTTGGTTCGCTCATGGTGAACATTGTTCTTTGCAAGAGCTAAAGCACTCTGAGAATCACAAAAGATTTCTACCCTCTGCTGTGTATAACCAAACTCTCTGCATAAGCCTCTTAACCAAACAGCTTCTTTTGCAGCCTCAGTCATTGACACATACTCAGACTCGGTAGTGGAAAGAGCAACGACTTTCTGCAGACTCGACTTCCAACTGATTACACCTCCACCAGACATAAACGCATACCCTGAGATAGATCTTCTACGATCTAAATCTGCAGCATAGTCAGAGTCACAGAAACCATAAATTTTGAAATCTGAACCTCTCTTATATGTCAAGCTCAAGCCCTTTGACCCCTTGATATATCTTAGTATCCACTTAACAGCACTCCAGTGTGACTTAGCTGGACTACTCATAAACCGGCTAACTAAGCCTACAGGGTAAGCCAAATCGGGTCTAGTTCCTATCATTCCATACATAATGCTACCAACCGCATTACAGTAAGGAACTGACCTCATATACTCCTCGTCTGAATCCAGCTCTTCTTTTGTTGCAGACGAGAGTTTAAAATGAGCTCCCATAGGCGTGTTCACAGCCTTTGCTTGATCCATGTTATAGCTCTTAAGCACCTTCTCCATATAACTTTCTTGAGACAGTTTGAGAGTTCCTGCCTCGCGATCTCGAATGATATCTATACCCAGAATCTTTCTTGCAGCTCCTAGATCCTTCATTTCGAACTTGGAGCTAAGCTGGTCCTTAAGAGCCCTGATGATTGCCATGTTCTTACAAGCAACTAACATGTCGTCTACATACAGCAGCAAATAGACGAATGTACCTGCAACACACTTAATATATACACATTGGTCATGGTCACTCCGTTTAAAACCAATTTCAAGCATAAATGCATTGAACTTCTGGTTCCACTGCCTTGGACTCTGTTTAAGTCCATACAGAGATTTCTTCAACAAACACACATAACCCTCCTTTCCCTTTTCTTCGTATCCTTCAGGTTGAGCCATGAATATTTCTTCTTCTAAATCACCATGCAAGAAGGCCGTTTTTACATCCAGTTGCTCAAGCTCCATATCCTCATTAACCACTATCGACATCAAATACCGTATAGAGACATGCTTAACAACTGGTGAGAATATCTCATTGTAATCCACTCCCTCCTTTTGTGCATAGCCCTTGGCAACAAGCCTCGCCTTGTATCTCGGTTCCTCAACACCTGGTATACCAGGCTTCCGTTTAAAGATCCATCTACAGCCAATGATCTTTCTCTTCTTAGGTCTTGGAACCAAGATCCAAGTACGGTTTTTATCCAACGACTCCATTTCCTCATCTGATGCAACTTTCCACAATTTACTATGTGGATCTCTCATTGCAGACTTGAAGTCTGATGGCTCAACTGGATCACCATCTTCTGATGCGAGTAAAGCAAAGTGTACAAACTCATCATCATACCTTTGCGGAGGTCGTATGTCTCTTCTTTGTCTGTCTCGGGCCAACCGATATCCATCTGTCTCCGGCTCAAGTTTGGTATCACTCCCGGATACCTCTTCTTCACTGTCAAGGTTTGTAACGTCTTCAACTGACTCGATGTTACCACCTGCAGCTCTAGCCTGACCATCTCCACCTGAACTTACATCCCTCTGTTCACTAATACCAAGTTCCATATCTAGAAAAGCAACATTCCTCTCCTTAGTGACATCATTCTTCTTTAGTAAATCCTTGTAGCACTCAGACTCTTTGAATGTCACATTCCGACTGATGATACACCGCTTATCGTCTAAAGACCACACCTTGTAACCTTTCACACCAGTGGGATAACCAATGAAAATACCCTTCTTGGCCCTCGGTTGTAGCTTACCATCATCTGAGTGAAAATAGCATACACACCCAAATACCCGTAGGTGATGAAACTTTGGTGTTGCTTTAGACCAAACCTCTTCTGGAATGCGACCCTGTATGGCTGTGGATGGAGTTCTGTTGATCACATAAACAACCGTGTTCACTGCTTCTGCCCAGAAGACCTTTGGTAGACCTGACTCACTTAGAACACTTCTCACCCTTTCCAAGATAGTCCGATTCATCCTCTCAACAACTCCATTTTGTTGAGGAGTGTGAGGAATCGTCTTGTGTCTAGCTATACCATTCTCTGCACAGTACGCATCAAACTCTTTATTACAGAACTCTAGGCCATTATCAGTTCTCAACTTCTTGACCTTGAGTCCTGACTGATTTTCAACCAATACTTTCCACTCCATAAACTTTTCAAGCTCTTGATCCTTAGTCTTCAAGAAGAATACCCATACCTTTCTAGAACAATCGTCAATTAAACTCAGGAAGTAATGACAGCTTCCTAAAGACTGTGGAACTGATGGAGACCCCCACAGATCCGCATGAACGTATTCCAGACATTCCTTACTTATGTGTTGACCTGTGGAGTAGCTTTGACGATGAGCCTTGCCAAAGATGCAATTCTCACAGAACTGCAGACTTGTCACATTTGCCTTGTCCAAATAGCCTTTTCTGACCAAAATATCCAAGCCCTTTTGGCTCACATGTCCCAGTCTACTGTGCCACAGACTTGTGTCATCCTTGGTACTCACCGAATTAACCTCACCAACAAACGTTCTTCCTTGAAGGAAATACAACTTGTGTGTTCTCTTCGCTGATAGAACCGACCTGTCATCTTTCTGAACTTGCATAAGTCCTTTTTCCGAGGTGAATGTACATCCTTGTTCCTCAAAGGATCCTAGAGATAATAGATTCCTTGAGAAATCTGGAACATACCGAACCTCTTTGATCATAACCAGTCGACCATCTGACTTTTTTATCCTGATAGAGCCAATTCCTTTTACCTTTGAGACTGTTTCATTTGCCGTCCTGACCGATCCTGCAGTGAATTCATTTAGTTCAACAAACCAGTCCTTCCTTGGTGTCATGTGAAATGTGCATCCCGTGTCCAAAATCCAAAGTTCTTTGAAGTCACAACCCTCTACAACATTCACTTCTGAAACCACCAAGGACTCAACGAACTCAACGCCTGTGACTGCAGACGATTCGCCTGTTACCTGCTTCTTGTCTTTGCCCTGATGACTTGATTTCTTGGGACAATCCTTCTTAAAGTGCCCCTCACTACCACAAATCCAACAGGTGTTTCCACCTCCTTTCGCTTTATTCCTTTTGGACTTGTTGGTTTGTTTACCATAACCTGAGTCTTTTGAACCTTTACCCTTGTTGGTGTTCGAGTATAGCACCTCACCTTGAGCCTTAGTCACCTTCCCACTAGATAACTCCAACTGCTTCGAATGAATGAAAGTGATAACTCCATCCAGCGTCATCTCAGCCTTAGAGTACCTCAGGGTATCTCGAAGTTGATCAAACTGTTTTGGCAGCGACATCAACAATAAGATAGCCTGATCCTCGTCTGGTATCTCAACCATGACATTACCTAGATCCGTGATAATCCTCAAGAGTTCGTCAATGTTATTCTCAATAGAAACCGACTCATTCATCCTGAAACTATATAGTTTCTGCTTCAAATACATCCTGTTTGGCAATGACTTAGACATATACTGTTCATCAAGAATCTTCAACATGCCAATTGCAGTTTGTTCTTTGATGATTTTCCTTAGAATTTTATCCGTAACACTTGTGACAATAGTGCTACGTACCTTTCTTTGCTTCTGAACAAATTCCTGATCCGTCTCCGACTTGATAGATGCTTCGACATCTTTCCCTTTCAGATCGGATTTTGCCTTTGGCTCTGATAGCTCCTGTTCTTGAGCCTGATAAGCCTCCACTAGACCAAGGAGATCTAGATTTGCGAACAACCTCTCTTTCCACATATTGTAATCGATCACACCGTCGAATTTCTCGATCTCGATCTTAGCGGAAGGCATCGTGACCGAGATTCAACACACCAGAACAATCAACGAGATACTCGAGCTAGATCTTTCCCAGTATTCCCAACCTTCGCTCTGATACCACTTGTTGCGAATATCTCCGATTTCGATTGAGCTAAGCGTACTTTGAATCGATTACGAGTGATGAAATGCGAATCGGAATCAAACACGAATCAAGAACGAAAGTAAACGACACGCGAGAATTTATCCAGTTCAGGCGCAAAACCGCGACCCTACGTCTGGCCGAGACTTTCTCGGAATCCACTAAGAGATTGATTACAACGTCGCCGTACAATCTCACCGGAAACTCTCCCCGAGAACTCTCTCTCTCTCACCCAAGAAAGAAACTCTCCTATTTCCTCACCGTTACAAGACTCTCTCTCTCTAGACTCTGTTACTGAATCTATATGCTTGCAACTGCTCTCTCAACAACTTGTAACAGAAGATTTTAACCGATTTGACTCGCGTTGACTTCACGCTCTAACGGTCACAAACCTTGTGTTCTTCAGCTTTGAGACGAAGCTTCAAACGACGACGTATCAGGTGAAGTTTGATTAAACCCGCGGTTATCACAAACTAATCCGGTTCCTTCTCAATCAGCTCCTAAACCGGAACCCGCCGATTGACTCAGATGGTTTAATGACCAAAACACATCCGACAATAACTTTGCTGTAACACTCCCGATCATCAATCGAAAATGCTACATTGACGGATGGAACAGGTAGTTCAAAACCGAGGTTTCCGAAGCAAATTAATTAGCACATCAGTCTATTTATCTGCAGTGGCCTAAAGGCTAAAGCAAACACACCACATGCACAATTCGATGCTTCTGACAACAATTCTGAAATAATAATATTATGATACACAATTCTGAAATATTAATACATATTGTATCATAGTCATTTTGAAATATGTTGACTTTAAATATATTATCCAATTAAAGCTTTCCCAAACCAAATCTAGTATGTGTGTGATTCGGTTTTAGAAAAGTGATATGACACTTTATAATTTGGAAATCCATTTTAGTTTGACTCAGGAAATTCTACTATACTTCTAAAAACGATTGAGTGGACCGTGTTACGTGGATATGTGTTTTAATAGACCAAGGCTTTTCTTGATATGATTTTTTTTCTGCTAAAGTTTTCTTGATACACCATTGTTGATGTAAAATATGTATGTTTAACCTCGAAGTAGTGGGCTGCGCTTAGTCAACTTTGGCGTCATTCTCTTTTCTACTATATATATATATGTGTGTGTGTGATTTAATTGTACATATATGATTGGTTGCTCATAAATTTCAATAATATATCAAACACACTTTCTTTTCCAAATATTAAGACAAAACAAGTTGTTAAAAATAAAAAAAACCTTTGGACCTTATCAATGCTTGTTAGATTAAAAATCAGGTACTTTTCTACATGTCTTAGTTTCATATGATCCTCACCAATACCATTTTCCAACCTTTCCCTTCTCAAGCATTCATCTCCAATAAGGTAAAAACAAAAATCTCTTTAGATATCTTTTTCTCAATCTTGATTATTCTTACGTTGCATTTTTGTGTTCCTTGATCGGGGATTGCGCAAAGCAGGATTCATTTCTTAATTTGGATTTCCTAAAAAATTTCTGAATATCTGGCCAATACTTAATTTGGAATAATCTCAATTGTCTCGTAGGTGTTCCATTAAGTTCATCTAACCATGGCTGATACCAAACAAGGTTATATTAGTCAACGCATTTTACATAGCCATAAATGTATTTCTTTCTCCTTAGTATGTTTAATGTAAACTAAGGAATCATGTGTGGTATAGATATGGAAACTTCGGAGGATGAGAGGAAGATAGTGAAAATTAGCTCGTTTAAAAAGAAAGCTATAAGCGCATCAAACAGATTCAAGAACTCGTTCAAGAGGAAGACTCGGAGGACCAGCAGCAGAATCGTGTCCGAACCCATCGAAGACAGCATCAGCGATGAAGATCTTCAGTCTATTAATGCCTTTCGTCAACTCCTTCTCCTCGACGACCTTTTGCCCTCCAAACACGACGATCCTCACATGATGCTCAGGTATCTTTTTTTTTTTAATAAATAATTCCATTAGGCCAAGTAATGTGTTGTGATATGGAAAGAAAATATAAGAGAATTGTATACAAAGTCAATTTGTGAAATAAAAATAAAATCAAATTGTACAACTGAGAAAATATGATTTGACTTTTTGAATGATGTATCTATGATTGTTTGCCAACTCCAAGATACCCAATTAGCCAAATATCCCTAAATAGAAAGATATGTAAATAAGGGTCTAACTTTCATACTTCACAATGTTCACATGATGAAAACTAATTTTAATTTGGGCACCACTAGCGTCTTTCCTGACCAGAAATTAAAAGATAATTATTGTTATTGTGATTTATATTAGAATGTTTGATCAAACACAGATTCTTAAGGGCGAGGAAACTTGACATTGAGAAAGCAAAGCAAATGTGGAGTGACATGCTCCAATGGAGAAAGGAATTTGGAGTCGACACGATCATTGAGGTCAATCTTTTGTCCATGAATCTTGGAACATCTCATGCCGACTAATTAAAACACAGTCTATGACAATTTGTTTAATTTTCGTTCTAGGACTTCGAGTTTGAAGAGATCGATGAAGTAGTTAAACATTACCCTCAAGGCTATCATGGAGTAGATAAAGAAGGCAGGCCGGTTTACATTGAGAGACTAGGCCAAATCGACGCAAACAAGCTTTTACAAGTGACTACAATGGACCGATACGAGAGATACCACGTGAAAGAGTTCGAGAAGATGTTCAAGATCAAATTCCCTTCTTGCTCAGCGGCAGCCAAGAAGCATATTGATCAAAGTACGACAATTTTCGATGTGCAAGGCGTGGTATGTTATCTTCTTATATCTGGATCGTTCTTTCGAAAATGTATAAATGTGAAAATATTTAAATGTTAAAACTACCTAGCATTTTTCGAATATTAGGGACTTAAAAACTTTAACAAATGCGCGAGGGAGCTTCTACAACGCCTTCTCAAGATTGATAACAACAATTACCCTGAGGTACTGAGTCTCAAACCGCTTATCATTTTAAAATGGTAATAAAATCATAAATAAAGTTTTTTTTTTTTGTAGACTCTAAACAGAATGTTCATCATCAATGCGGGTCCCGGATTCAGGCTTCTATGGGGCCCAGTTAAATCTTTCCTTGATCCAAAGACGACATCAAAGATTCATGTACTTGGGAATAAATACCAGACCAAATTGCTCGAAGCCATCGATGCTAGGTAAGATTACTAATCTATATCCCATTTAATATCTTGCTTTGTGTTAGAAATCATGATCTACTTACTGGTATTTTTCTATAAAATCTGTTTTGTTATGTTAGCGAGTTGCCACATTTCTTTGGCGGCCTTTGCACATGTGAAGACAAAGGAGGCTGCATGCGATCAGATAAAGGTCCATGGAATGATCATGAGCAGATGGCTAATTTTCCTGAAGCTAAGTTCTCAACTATTACAGAGGACGAAGACAAGCTTGTAGAAGAAGAAACAATAACGTCGATGGTCTTTGAAGTAAGCTTAGAACTTTGTCAACAATCCAAAAAGCTTTAATGTAATTTCTATTCTTTCAAACATAGAACTCTCATGAAGCATTTACCTAAAAATCTTTTATGCATTAACTTCCTAGCCTCTAGAGAGGAACAAGAAGAAACCCACCGAAGACGACGTGTGTAAGAACATTGCAGCAGTTGACAAGTACATGGCTCTGTCTTTGCCTGCAAAACCGCAAAAATTCCAAAAGAAAGGTAAATGTGCATTGACATTATAGCTCAAGTCTTAAAGATGTATTAGTCGAAAAAAAAGTCTTAAAGATGTATTAATTTCTTATGAACTATTCTTAATTTTTTTTCTTCCATACACTGTTACGTAGAGAAGGGGCCACAAAAGAAAGATGATAGTTTTCTTGTGGGAGGGGTTATCGCCTTTGTGATGGGAATTGTAGCAATGGTTCGGCTATCTAAAGACGTTCCACGCAAGCTTACAGAGGCTGCATTATTCGGCAACTCAGTTTACTCCAACGAATCGAAAGTGTCATCTAACCAAGATCCATTTCCAGCACCAGTCTCAAGCTCCGAGTATGTATTAATGGTGAAACGAATGGTCGATCTTGAAGAAAAGTACATGTCCCTTGAACCGAAACAAGCGGATCATGACGCATTGGAGAAAGAAAATAGACTTCAAGCTGCGCTAAGCCGGGTTCAAGCGCTTGAGCATGAGTTATCTGAGACCAAAAAGGTAAGATTTAACCTCAATCAGATTAAAGTTTGTTAAGTTTATGACAAATTATAAAAAAAAAATTATTAAGTAAACAAAAAAGTTCCCAAATTGCTATAACAAATAGCGAAAGGGTACCGTAAGATGTAAGAAATTGGGTAAACATATAAAACGTTTTCCCTCTTAATTAGGTTTCAATTTTCTTGTTCGAAAATTCTCAAAACAACTCATAAAGAAAAATTAGACGTCCTGTATACAATTGAATGAAAAGGTGATAAAAAAATAGTCAAAATTATCGAAATTCACTCTTGTTCGATGGACAAAGAAAATCTCTTGCCATTATCTTAAATAATACATTTTCTTTCATAGTGTTCAAACACTCATCAAATTAACCGATATATAATTTGGTTTGGTTTCTTTTTCCGGTTTAGGCTTTGGATGAAACGATCGTTAACCAGAAGGAGATTCTTGCATACATTGAGAAGAAAAAGAAGAAGAAGAAGCTGGTAAGACGAATCATTAGTTTTATAGTAAATACTATATGTTAAATAGATTTCCAACATTCTTTATCCATCTTTCTAAACATTATTATTATATTTTTTCAGTTTTTCTGGTTCTAGATCAGCAAACAACACTACAGCAATAGTCTCTCCCGAAACATGATCAGATGAAAAGTACGATATTGTTTTCTGTTACAAAGGAAGAATCAATGAATGCATCTTAGTGACACTAACTCTCCTATCCCTACGGTAATTTCTAATTTGTATATAATTTTGTTGTTAAACAAGAAGTGGACTTTGCCACTAGAGGTATGCTTAATGCTTTGGTTGTTCTCTTACGATTTCAAGTGCTTATTTGGTTCTCTCTTTCAATTTGTTCCCCCCCCCCCCTACTTATACGTGAATTGTGCGTGCGAGTCAAGGATAAATAATCTAAGTTTGAGTTGGTGCTGTTATTATAATACAATCAGTGTGTAACTAACTAGTTTGATATAATGTAAAATAATTGTTCATGAAATCATTTACTTAACCAAATCATAGTTGTCCGGTGGACCGGTGGTTGTTAGAATTCTTCCTATGGGTCTAGACTTGGGTTTGGGTTCTCCCACTATGATTTCAATCATGGATGACCACCCGTCGGCTTGAGATGCCTACAGTAAACACAACAAAAAAATTCTAAAAATATGAGCATCTATATATATATATATATAAAATATAATTATATTATTATTATATTTATTATTATATTTATTATTATATTATTATTTGAGTTGACATTTTTTTAAATAAAATCTTATTTTATAAGATATTACAGAATATTTTACATAAACTACTTTTTATTTATATGATATTGCATAATTAAACCTTATGTATAAATATTGGACCTTAGAAAATTTCATGGCCCAAAAAATCTTAACACACTAAATGTATTCTTTTTGTATATGGCAAAAAAAATTAAGGTAAACTTTGTTTCAATCATGGCAAAAATTTTCCGGTAACATAGCAACTTTAGGTAAACGGAGTTCAAGATATTTCTTAAATTTTCATAAAATTTTTGCATTAATACACTAATTAACTTATTCAAGATATTTCGTATCATGAAAATTATTATTCTTTTACGTAAACATTCTTTCATTTAATAGGAGATTTATTGTGTAGGTACACAAAATATTGCACCAAATATGAAGTAATTAAATTTCTTCCTATATTCAACAACAAAGTTATACGAAGCAATGGCAAATGTATTATAATCGGTACATCACATATTGTAATATATCGAAAGAATAAAATTTATTTCCATATACAAGCCGAGAGGCTATAAACAACCAAGTTACACAAAGAAATAATTTATTTCTTCTAGAAAATCTTGCCAACCAAGTTAATGTAATTAATGCAATTTATTAAATGCATTATCTCAAAACCATAAATTACAAACACTTTATAAAAAGGTACCTTGACATAACATAAACGACATCTAAGCAAACTGATATACGAACATCATATTACATTAAGAAGATGACTGCTTCTCTACCAATCTCCTACCTCGACGAAGTGAAGCCGTACAAAACCGGGTGGCGCGTTGAGGTCAAAGTTCTGAATACATGGAAACCATACAATAAGATGACTGGAGAAACACTTGAAGTCATTTTAGCTTATGAAAAGGTTATAGTTATACGATCTCATATTGTTATTTACTTTTATAGAGATGTATTTATAAACATACTTTGCTCAAACTATACTAACATTCTTGCAATTATGTGGACAGGGGCAAAAGATCCATGCTTCAGTTAAAAAAAATCATGTTAAAACATTTGAGAAAAACTTATGTGAAGGAGAATGGAGATCCATTGAAAACTTTGGCCTCAGTCATGCAACTGGAAAATTCTGGCCAACCAATCATGCTTACAAAATGGGTTCCTTGCTCTGACTGTTGTAAGGAATTGTGCTCCACTAACCTCAAAACAACTACCTCTCATTGGTCAATTTTCAATCAGTATTAACACCACATAAACTCAATCCAAATATTTTGGTTGGTAAGGAAGAATGAATCTTTGATGCTTGAGTCTAATCAATTTATACTTTTAATGAAAAGCGATATTATAGATGATAAACTAAATTTTATGTCTTTTTGTGTTACCTAGATATTGTTGGTCATGTTGTTAACGTCGGCAAGATGGAAACACTTGAAACCGCAAACAAACCAACAAAGAAGCTTGAATTTGAATTGAGAGATGAGAAGTTTGTCTTTTATTCTTAAAACAAATTTTTATCTTCTTACGAGAACACTAATTTTACTTGTCTCAACAATGTAGTGATGAACGCCTTGGTTGTACTTTGTGGGGATCATTTGCTGAAAAAGTTTATGAAGCTTCTGAAAACGCCAATGGAAAGATGGTCATATGCCTGATCCGGTTTGCAAAAATCAAAGAATTCAGAGGTAAACGACCTTATATATTTACTTCTTCTCATACTACATCCTAAATTTAACTTTTGTTACTATCAAATAATATTACTCACTTCTATGAATCAGAAACGATGTATATATCAAATGCCTTTGACGCTACTCAAGTTCTGATAAATCCTGAAGATCCTGAAATTGCCAAGTTTAAGAAGTCGTAAGTCAAGTATACAATTTTCGCTTTAAAAAAACAATACTTATTTTCAAGGTCAATTTAAATACTGTTTTTGTGTGTAAATTTAGGTTACCACAAGATGGTCTTGCCCTCACTATCCTGGAGAGTAAGCCCAAATCTTTGTATGTACCCAAAGCTACAGAGGATTGGAAGCGTTTTCCCCGAAAAACAATTGCTCAACTCCTTGATTCTTCAGAGGTTTGTGATGTTTTTTACCTAACTATGCATAACATGTTATAACTTTTTATGTATGCTTTATGTGATCTCACAATCTCTTTTTTTGCTAAAAATAATCTCATATACGAATTAAGTTATTTTTATAATTTATACCAAAAAAATATAAACGATTTCATATACGGATTAATTCATTTTTAAAAATTCAGCCAAAAAAATATGCAATATATTATCGTAAACTTTATACCAATAATTATTTCTACAAAATAACAATTTTTACAAAAAATTATTTTACTTAAATAAAGATGAAAAAATTTCCTCTGCGCTATAGCGCGGGTTAATCCCTAATTAAGTACATACAAGAAAACTGTTAAATAGCCATGTTAATCGACTATCCGTGGCCACCATATTTAGCCTAGAACTGGCTATGATTTTTGTATAACTAAATTCATGACTATATCACAAGGGTTTTTATGATCAAGATTTAGAATGGCGATGATGCAAATTAAAAGATTTGGTTACAAAGATAGTACTTTTTGTAGTGACCGATAACACCATATTTTTATCCATTTTTATTAAAAATTTATATTGCTATTTTAAAGGTTGTATTTTTTTAAATGGTTTTTCTATATTTGTAGTTTCAAAACTCTTTTAAGGTTAACTAAGTAAAAATATTGCAAAATAGAGAAAAAAATACATTTTTAGTTCAGAGTCAAACCATCAGAAGTTCAGTCTCAAGTGAAGACATTCTCACAGAGACGAAAGCTAATAGTCGAGTTTGAGTGATTAGTTGGTTAGGGTGACGACAATTGGCTAATCATACCAATGTCAATTATAGTTTGATGTAGATACTAGAAATTGATTCGGACATACGAGAGTAGGCTAATCACCTTATGAGCATTAGAATCTTAGAATGAATCGAACATCCCCTAAGATATCCTTGTCAGCCAAACTTTCTTTTATCTATAAGCCCATATTGATTAGGTCTAGGAAGTTTTTCTAATTTTTTAACTTTATTTTTATCTTTTTGTGACACCAAAGAAAAACCTATAAAAACTCTTGAGCCTTTTAATCCGTTTACCAATCCCAGTTTGAAGTTTTCGTAGAAAACCAGCCTCCCTATAGATCAATACCCTAAGTACTACACCACACAGCTTTGCACTTGCAGGAACTAGGATTTATAAATCTAAAACTTTATCTGCGACCTCCTAACTCTAGCAGCATCAATGACTCAAGTGACTTTTACAGCCACTAATGCAGTCTAATGTCAGCCACCTGCACTCAAAATGAAAGCATTCAATTAGTAGCTAGCTATATGGAGGATGTATTAAAGCGTAGTGGTAATAATGGTTACCAGTTTTTGAAAATTTTGAATGTTAAGAGATTCACCATAAGATTTTGAAGTATAATGAGTGCCCTTGGTAAAAAGTACATATAATATATGATTTGGAAATATTACAGACATTTTTGACCTTTCCAATACCATTTTTTGTACGCATAAGAAACCAATTTTTACGCATCTTTGTACTTGATTAATTGACGTTGAATCTAAAATGATATCATCTACAATTTCTCTCTATATTCTTATTCTTGCAATTTTTATTCATACAAAAATTCCAGCTTTTTCTTTAATTTTATTTGTTAAAAATGGATAATTATATATATTAATATTTTAACGTTTTCTTCTTCCACCGCGTACTACAAGTCGGTTTATTTGCCTATATATAAGTAACTTTGCATTATGTAAGTTGAAGTGATAATAAGAAACAGAAACTGATATCTCTTTCACATTCTCTTCTCCTCCTCTTTTTTCTCGTCGCTTACTTTCATATAAACATATTATATATATATATATATATCTATAAAAACATTTATAACACGTTATTAGCACGCTCGTCTCTCGATCCGAACTAATACCAAAAATGTGAGATCTGTTATAATAAGAAAAAGGTGATGTTTAATTTAAATTCAATCGCTTACATTTATGTACTATAGTCGGGATGATAGGCGCTGCCTTCTCCGAACCGATCGTTATGGTAGGCTATGCCTTCACAATTATCATGATCATGTGGTAGACTATGTCTCCACAAATTAAATATATGGTTGGTATATGATCATATGGTAGATGTCTCCTCAGATCACAACCTCCATATAATAAATGTCCTGAAGACATTTATGAAAGGTTCCAGAAGAACCGTTTGTAAAAAAAATGTCTAGAAGACATTTAAGAAAATTTTCTAAATTAAGTAAATGAAAAAAATGTCCAAAAGACATACTTAAAGAGAAAAAAATGAAGTTTATAAAAAGTTCTAGAAGAACTATATATTATATGAAAGCATTCTTGAAGAACTGCTTAATAAATTTCGTCCAGAAGACGACTAACATATATACTAACTGTTCCAAAAGAGCATTATAATTATTAAATTTCTTTTTTTTATTTATTTAGATATGTTTAACTATTTAATTTGTTTTATTATTATGGTTATAGACATTGAAATATGTCTTTATAAGTTGGAACTTCCGAAAGAGCTAGAAGCTCCTGAAAACTAAATACTCCAAAAGAGTTGAAATCTCTAGAAGAGATAAAAGCTCCAGAAAAGCTGGAAACTATAGGAAAATTCAAAATTCTGGCAGAGTTAGAAGTTCTGGAGGAGCTATAAATTCATAAAAAGTTAGAAGTTCTTGAAGAACTAAACACTCCTGACGAAAAAAAAAAATTAAAGATAGTGGAAAGTTCCAAAAGAGCAAAATGTTCAGGATAAGCAAAACGCTTTAGAAGAGCTAGATGTTCTAAAACAATAAAACGCTCCATCAGAGCGAAACATGATGGAGACATGCATAAAGATGGCAAAAATTGTTTAAAACAGTAAACCCGAAGTTTACTAATATATACCATAACTGGTTTAAGCCATCCCGGTGTAATAATGGTATTAAAAAATTTTGTGAAAAAATCCAAAGTTTTTCACACATGCATATCTTAGCAAAAGTAAAATAAAAATGAGACCATCATGAGAGATGTATCACCATTTTTTTAATGAATTCATTAGATATGATGGTTGGATTTCTTTAAGCAGTTCCAAAATTAAACTCAAATAAGTGAAAATCAGTTCAAGATGAATGGACAAGAAAAGCCATCATCAGAGGGGGTATTAAGAGTCCACTAAAGGATTTGATGCATAGTACAAGGTCCAAAGATGGGTTAATTGGATATGTTTTGGTCCTAAAGTTGGATTTATTTCAAGATGGATGAACTTGAAGTATCATCATCTCGAGGGGGAGAATTAAAGAATCTCATATCAAAAGTAGTGGAACATCCTGAAGATTATGTTCACACTTATAATGGGTTTTATAGATAATTTATATAGCAGATCCAGAAGATTGCAAGATCAAAAATGGTGAAATTTAATCTCCATGTTTTGGTATGGAACAGCTAATGAATGAGATATCTCGAAATGAATTATCATTGGAAATTATGGATCCTCATATAAATGATTTTGAACCTGAAGTTCAAAGGATAATTCATATGTAAATGCCAGACATACAAATAAAATACAATCTCAATTCTAGCTGAAAATGCTACAATAAGAATATGTCCCCGAAGGACGATTTATCAATAAAGAGTCTAGAGTATATGGCATGTAAGAAACATGATAGACTTTTTGGTTGCGAATATAAAATCCTCAAAAGGAAAGGAGCAAATATATGTTAAAAAGAGGATGAATCTCCTGAAGAGATCCGTTATTATGGTTAATAAAAAAACTTGTACATGAATGATATCATTGATAATGATAAAGAGATCTCGATTAACCATGTTACTACAGAAAAAGGTGGAACCAAAGACAAAATAATTGTCGAAAATAAATAAGATAACGTGTGATATGAATAAGGATCATAAATCTACCTCCATGGATGAGTGTAGAAAGTGAAAATATTGACCAAAAAGTGAAAAGAGGCAATCAAGTCTATGCTAAGCTTATATGAAAAAATGAGAAATTTTTAGACCAGCAGTTCAAATGTTAAAAGTAATTCAAGTCTGGCAGAAAATGAGCGACTTGAGTTGCAAAAGAAATAATCCTTGAAGGATTAATGATATCATAATTATGTTCCCAAGAACTCTACTTGACGAGTATATATTTATTACATGGAGTTTAATAATTTAGTTAAGGTTAACCAATAGATGGATCAAAGAAAGTGATCCTTGATTTAGTCATAAGATATGATGCTTTTTAGGAAAATCATGTTCATTTTTTTGCAGTTATCCCAATTGAACATCTCATTTCAAAAAATCCCAACAGGATCTAATATATAGAAAAGCTTAGAGTTAAGCATTTCTAAAAAAGGTGTTATTTGATCTTCCTTACAAAATATGATGAACTTGAAGTTCATAAAATTTGGAAGTGCTCAACAAAAAATTAATGTTCCTGAAGGAAAAAAATTCATTGGAGCAGAGTAAATGAACCAGAGGTTCAGTTAAAAAGGGGGAGGCCGATGGACTCTAAAATTCTCCAGAAAAGAAAGAAAGTTAGAGAACAAAATGAAAGGATTCCAAAAGAATCAATAAAATGTTTTTGAACTTATAGTCATTACACCTGAAGATGTAATGTCATTCGAGATCAAATATATTTTTATTCAAAAACAATGAAGAAAAACGAAGTCACAAGATGTAAAGCCCGATTTGTGGCATAAAGTTTTTCTCAAATACCAGAAATTGAAGTTTACCGGTCATAGATGTAATCACATTCAGTAATGTATTGATTAAAATCCCAGAAGGATCAAGGATGCCTGAAGCATCTGAAAAAATATTTGGTCAAGTTACATTGATGAAAAAAAGAGTTTGAAATGAGAGATCTTGGAAAGTCAGAATAATATATTTCATGAAAAAAACATGACTAACTCGATTAATGGACCAGAAGTCCAATGATCCAAGATGTCGATCATACAAGTTTGTTCACTAAGGCTCTATTTATAATGATCACAAAAGATGGTGAATATAATTGGAATGCATATCTTGGAGATGATGCTTCCAGGGGGAGAATTATGATAATATACGTGGCTACACTCTTTTTCCCTTATCATGGTTTTTTATTCTAATGGGTTTTTTCCGTGAAAAAGTGAGGCAGCAAAGAAAAACGCACAAAGATTAACTTTTAAAGAGAAATACTTATAGAAGAAGTATTATGAAGCGAGCGGATGCATTTTTCCTGGTCATGGTTTTTATCCGATTGGCTTTTTCCATAACGAGGTTTTTAACAAATCATCAAAGAATACGCAAAGAGTATCCAAGATACCGATATAAAATATTACAATGACGTAAAAGTCAAGAATCATCTATCCAAAGGAAAGACTCATCAATTTGAAGAAAAGGTTTATAAAAAGAAGATTATATCGATCTTTTCAAGAAGAGATTAATAATTAATAATTAAGGGGGTGTTAGAAATAGATAATTATCCATATCAATATTTTAATGTTTTCTTCTTCCACTGCCTACTACAAATCGTTTTATTTGCCTATATATATGTAACTTCACATTATGTAAGTTGAAGTGATAATAAGAAAGGGAAACTGATATCTCTCTCACATTCTCTTCTCCTCATCTTTTCTCTGGTCGCTTACTTTCATATAAACATATTATATATATATATATATATATAAAACACATATCTCACCTCATATATCTATATATATATATATATATAATCATATGTTATAGTTTATGACATATTTCTGATTATATAAGTAGATCTCATAAAACAAATAATGAATTATCAAAATAATTGAGGGTTTACAAAACTCAGAAAGTTAGTATCTCAATATAAATACAAAAATGTGTTGTTCTTCTTGTCGGTTACAATTTCAAACACCATCACTCCGAAGTTAAACACGTCTGATTTGGTGGAGTGTATCCCACTCACCACATATTATAGAGATATGTAACCGCTGTGTAACAATTGCATTTATTTTTTTAGCTTTAAAATAAAATAAATTATAGATGTATTGCTTCAGAGAGTATACAAATATGTGATTGTTTACTGAGTCCCAGTGGGCTGCATCGTGTTACTTTTGGTTTCATTCCTTTCGATTTAGCCAACCCAATGTTGGAAATCTTTTAAATCTTGGCATTTTGCTTGCTAGACTTTGCTAGGAATACATTGCCAAAAATGAAAGAGCTACTTCTGGTATGCCAACACCTAAATCTGTAATTAATCCAATGCTATTGTATATCTTCTTTCTAAAAAAAAAAAGGGTGAATAGAACCATATATTAAGTTTTCAAGCAAAAATGCAAATGATGATGATTTTTTTTTTTAAAATGGCTAGACTTACCATTGAATTTAGTAATAAAAAAATATTCAAAAAATGATTTCAAAAAAAAAAAATCTTAAGTAATTTTATTATACATGTACATAGCCAATGATTGAAGCGATTGTAAGAATTAAAAAAGTTGACACATATGAGATGATCTATCAAACATCTAACTTGTAATAGAAAAATACAACATTTTTACAAAAAAGTGCATAAATGCATTTTTACCATCGATCTACATCCTAACTTTTCTTTGCAAAATAATAACACTTATCTAAATTTTTTAGAATATGAATTTAAACTTACAGAGGATTAACATGTTCATATTTCATAGAAGAGACAAAACATAAACTAAGACTAAGATTACTTGTAGTGAAGACTTATTTTGTTGAAATAACCATTTGAGTTGTTTTAAATTGTAGTAAAGCTTGTGCATTTTGCTATCTCTACAACAAAAAGAATTGTTTCAAAAATATATATTTATAAATGAAACTAATAATATGGCATCAATATAAGAAGTAAGTAACCGATTAATAATACTTTCTAATCATGTATAGTTTTGAACGTCTTTCGCTTAAATCAAAAACAACAAAAAGATATCAATAATTTGTCTAGAATTTATATGGATGAGAACAAAATTATTATGAACAACCACTTCTCTGTAACATAGTAAAATTTAATCAATCAAACAAATCATTGATCAATTATCTAGTTTCTGACACAAATCAATTAATCAAATAGTTATTCCAATTAAAGTAAAAACACTAAATCTTAACTTGAAAACCTTATTTTTAAGATTTAATGTGCTAGATATATTGAGACAGAGAAGAACATATGTTACTCAAAAATTTTGCAGTCCTTGTTGCCATCAACAAGACAATCCTGTAAAAACAATTCTTAAAATACTCATTAAGATGTTTTACAATTTCGATGTTGTCCTTTGTGATTGAAATAAAAAAACCTTAAAGAAAAAAAATATAACATTTCAAACATATAATTAAGCACCAACAAGTTTTTCCAACTTGTGAACATGAGTTTTCTACATACTTCAAACACTATTTAGTACAACTTTATCGTATATGTATATGTAAGAAGATGTCGGAAGATATGCATCAAAGATTAAAATTGCATACCATCCTCAATAACTAATGGTCTACATTCTACATTCTAACTTGTTAACATGAGTTTTCCACAAAATTTAAACATCATTTAGTATGATTTTATCACATATGAAAAAGGATGTCAGAATATATGCATCAAATAATAAAATTGCATATCATCCTCAATAACTAATAGTCTACATTCTAAAATATAACCACCCAAATTGAGTTATTTGGAATGACAAACTCGTGAACTTCTGTATTACTCTAATATAAGGCGTAAACTTCATCTTAATAATTTAGTCAGTTTGTTATGATTATAAATCTTTGTAGTAAATACTATTTCAACGTTAAAGCTTAAAGATATAAGTTCTACAATTACTTCTACGAGATTATGCATTGTTTTTTTAATTCATCAGATGTGTGCATATAGAAACTGATCGAACTATTTTCCCACACATTCTTTATAAATATGTTTTTTTTCATAGCCAGCATTAAACAATAATTAATTGAAAACATCACATGGATCCTTGTAAACTGGTTGTAGTTTCATCAACATTTTTTAAAAATTATATTTTTCTTTATGTTTAGATAGTTATATTTCTTTCAAACTCAAATAGCAATTATGAGAATATTTGTGATTAGAACAACATCATCTTAAAAAAAAAAAATAAAAAAAACCTGTCTCACCAACTTTTAGACCGGAATGTACAATGATGCAAGTACGATCACCCTAAAATTATAATTCCATTCAATCTTATATTTAGTAGATAAAAATTGAAATCATAACAAAATGAGTGAAAATCTTACATTAAGAATGATATATAGTCCTTGAATTATCATATATATATAATATTTCATTCCCTCCCTATTGGTTTATTATTAAGAAAATTATTACATTTAAACTATACAATCAAACCATAAAATATTTCATTTAAACTATACAATAAACCATATTAAATTCATTCCACTCATCAAAACAATATGTAACGATTATGACATCTATCTCTGAAGCGAAAAAAATGCAAATAATTTAATTCTCTTTCTGTTCTTCATTAAGTGATGTTCATAAGTGATGTTTTCAATTTTCAAGAAAAAAGAAAATATTTTTTAATTTTTTTGACAATATGTACTCTGAAGATTGTTTTCTTATTAGTTGATTGTGATAAAATGGATAATAAATTATTTTTAGAATAATTAAAAATATAGGACAAAAAAACATTACTATTGTCTCCTTGCTACTTATATTTTAAAAATTATTCCCTTTATACTTCTACGAATTATTTAACCTTTTTTACCCTTTAAAGCGAATTTTCTCACTTATAAAAATCTTTTTTTATCAAATATAATCAGATTACATAAAATCGAGAAAATGTAAAAAAAAAATATTACATTTACCCTACCCCTTGTAGAATCTGCTTCTTCTCATCGTTGTCTTCAACAAAGAATAAAAAAACTCTGATAAGTTTTCTCTGGTGTAATCTCCATCGAATCTGCTGCCTATTTTGACTCCGGTAAGTCAAATTAACCGCCATCCTCCTTTTATATCGTCTGCCTACTCCTTCTTTGCTATTTTGTTTTATTCGATTGAATTAGTAAGGTTTTTTTAATTCCAATTTGATTTGCGTTTTCTGGGTGGAGCCAGAGTTATTTTCGGGGATAGATAAAACCGTCGCCGCTGTAGCAACTGATAATCTCAAGGTAATCTGAGTTTTGACGACATTAACCTCAGTTCTTATCCAATGGAAGATGAAGTTTAGTATGTATGTACATTCTTTTGATTTACAGTGTTTAGTATCTACTAACTTCTTTTGATTTTGCATTTGATGTAGATGAGTTTTTTCTTCTGAAATCTTTGTATTCCTCACTCTTATTTGTTTTTGCAATTTGGTTTATGTGTGCTTGTTGCTAACAGCTATTGTAGAGATGAGATCAGACCGTTTCTTAGTTTTAAGAACTAATTCTTTGTAAACAACTGATTGAGCTTCTGTGTTGTTATTGCCAAGATAAATTTTTTGATTGTGTACATAATTTAGTGTTCTACTGCTCTAGGGTTCCTTTGTTTATGCTCGCTTTGAAACTATGTATATGCAAAGTTTATTTTTTTCACCTCTGAGCTGTACTCTTTGAGTATCATTTTTTTCTGGTTGTAGGATGAAAACGGAAGTCTATTGTAGTATACTCTTCTCTTCACCAATATTTTATTGCATTGCTGAAAGAAAAATAGGATAATATGGTTTTTGGTTAAACTAAGTGTATGCATTTTTGTAGTTTTGATTTATTGATGGGGGTTATCTCTTGCTCAACTCCTCTTTTCTTATTTTAAGATAGTTTTCAAATGGAAAATAAAATTTAGTATGTACGTACATTCTGTTGATTTTACAGTGTTTAGTATCTACTAACTTCTTTTGATTTTTCATTTGATGTAGATGAGTTTTTGATAACACTGTATTTTGGACACTTGTGTGGATCGTTTTTAAATGCTTTTTCAAATGATTTTTATTTCTTTTAAGTTTTGTTTTTATTATGATTTTCTAGTATTTGTAGTTCCAAGTCTCTTTTCAGGTAATTAAGGCAAAATGAGTGCATTTTTGAGCAAAAGATCATCTTAGATAAATTTAGGCCATCAGAAGTTTCACATCTGATGAAGACCTTCTCACGGTACGATCATCACCAAAATTGGTCTTAAGATAAAAGAGACAACTAGCTTTCATATTCAATTGGTTTGGAGACAATCAAATGGTTAGATATCCATATATCCTTGATGCACTGAAGACATGTTCTGCAGCCTAGCGAAGGATGCAATCGCAGAATGAAGATTTAACCTTATAAGCCAATATCCGCGGGTACAGGGTCCACGGCCACAGAGAAAACACTCTTGGCCACGTCAGGAGCTCTCTGGCCGCGGCCAAAACCCCATTCACCACGAGTGGAAGCCTCACGACCATGACCCACTAAAAGGCTGGCCCAAGACCCCGTTTCAAGCCCAATTCGTCTTCTCTTCAAAGAAAACCCTAAGAAAGCTGGACAGAGTTGAAGACCTATAAATATGTATCTTATCAGACCTATTTTTGTGTGCCTCAAAAGAACCCCTTTTGGGAGCCACCAAATTTAGATTTTCTAGGGCTTTTATGTTCTTATGTTCTTAGTTTTTAGTTTATGGAGATAGAGATTTCTCTTTAACCTTCTTTATGTTCTACCTTAACTTTATGCAATATTTAATTTCAGCTTTTACTTTTATGTCTTCCAATTTCGTTTTTACCTTCTTCATATTAGATTAGTTATTTAAAGGATTTGAAGATAAGTTTTTTCCGAGCCTAGCTCTTGAAACCGAGATGCTTCTTCTTCATCTCATTGTCTCTTTTTCTCTACTTCTTTCTTTTAATTACTTTATTCACGTTTTTGAATAATGTGGTATGAGTTTAAAGGCTCCATTGAAGGGAACCAACTATGTTCGGTAGAGATCTTCACGAGATAAACCAAGCCAAATTCTAGAAATCTTTCTTCTAAGCTTTTACATAAAGCATGGATCTAGCGTCGCGGACTAGAGACTGATCTTGGTACATAGTGTTGCAAGAGTTTTCATTAGGTACCAAATCTAGCTTGAGAAGAGAAATTCTGTCATAGGATTGGAAACCTACCTATGGGTGACTTGTGAATGTAGACGAGTCTTGTCCAAACTATTGCGCACACCTGTTACGGGGGCATGAGACGAAAGCTACTGCTCAGGGTCATGGGTGGCAGTTGGTTATGACCACGAGAGTGGTGTAGTCATACCATCATGGTTCGAGTTCTAAGAATCTACTAGAATCAATTTTAAGAGCTTTGTTTTGCGCGATTTGAATAGATCATATCCCGTAGATATCTTTATATTCAACATCGATTTATTTACTTCTAATTTAGTTTTATTTTCGTCTTTAACATACATAGATATATAGAAATCGTGACAACCTATCCAAAATCCTGTCGTTTTTCGTCTTCGACCTCGTTTATTAATTTTGATTCTAAGGTTTTGTAGGTAAAGCTTGTATTCTCAGTTTTTTCTTCTGAAATCTTTGTTTTCCTCATTCCTTTTTCCCTGACTCCTCAAGAACTTGTGAGGTTACAAACTGGATTTCATCTACTTATACGCCTGTTCTGTTTGATATTAGAAGCTTCTTGATCAATCCTTCAGGTAAGCCTTCAGCTCAAATTTCTCAACTACAACTTGTGTTACTTAAAAGGTAGATAGATAGTTTTGGAGTGTTTTAGCTATGTTTCACTTTTTAAGATATGTGTTCTCTATGAAAATCAATTTTTTTCCCTCTCTGTTTTGAGAATTCCACTTCTTAACTCATCGTAGTTGAAGTTATGCTTTTTTTAGCTATATCTCATTTTTCATGTCTGTTTTGTTGACCGTTTGTTTTCTACTGTGTTAAGGAATTCGCATTTAGGTAAGCTCATTATTTTACCATATGCTTGTGTTTCTTTGTATCATCTGCAAATATTTGTGTTAATGTTAAATGTGTAACTTTAAATTTGAAACATGTTTCATTCTCTTAGAAATCTATTCTTTGATAGTTAGTAGATTTTGAAACCATCTATTAGGTTTTTTAATCAAGAAAAAAAAACAGAATTGAATTATGTTTTACTGTCTACGTAATAAACAATTGTTATTGATGTTGTTTTTCTTATTTGCAGGAATGGATTTGGAGTTGCCTAAATGACTTTTTAGACCAGGAAGTGAACCTCAAGTTGAAAAAATTAACAACTGCTGCACATTGTCAATCCTTAGCCGAGTTGAGCACCACCTGAAATCTGAGTACGATCAAGTGTTGACAGATCCAGTATTTGGTCTGATCGTGAGGATTCATCAAACTGGTGTTAGATATTCAGCAAAGCTGATCCACAGCTTCATGTGCACACACCTCATTACAGACAAGAAGCATGAGATATGGTTCATTTTTGGACAAGGGCATCTTCGATTCTTTATGCAAGAATATTATGCAGTTACTGGTTTCAACTTCCGGGAGGCTAAGAAAAAGAACTGGGAAAACTGGAAGAAAGATGGTGGTTTCTGGAGAATTTGTTGGAGAGTAATGCAGGAATAACCCTGAAGATGATATACGATTTGCACCTCCAGAATGCTAACAAGTGGAGCCGCGAGGATGGGTTGAGGATGGTTTATTTGTATGTAATTGTGGGTTTGGTAATGGCCATGGGGTCTCAAGTCTTTCGACTTTGTGGTGAATAACATTCTGAAAAGTAGGGCGAGGCTGCGATAAGGAAAATCATACACTTTAGATGGCTTTTCACTAGCTCTTCATATCTGGATATGAAAGCAATTCCTGTTTTTGGGACAATGTTGGGAAGAAGAGACGGAAATGAGACTGTTATCATTCCTAGATGCACTAACTAGAGTGGAGCTGCACTAGTGTTATATGCAGAGATTTCCCGACTAGAAAACACATTTACAAACGAGGTTAGTACTGTGTAACTAAAAAAAAATTATTTCTGGGTTTACTTATCTTTGTTCCATCTCCATACATGTCTAACTCTTTTTTTTGGCTTCCAACTAAATCTTATAGGATGTAATATATCATTCATGTTTTGTACTGGAGATTCCGACATCTGAATTTGTTAGGAATGATGAAATAGCTGATGGGAGAGTAGATTGCATAAGAATATGGTCAGCGGGGGAAAGGATTGGTCTAGCCATGTTTGGGATATTGAGGGAGCTATTAGCACATCTTCTACGGTTCATGAAGAAACATCAGAGACTAATGGTGTTAATGCAAATGAAGATGGTTTAATTGAAGCTGGAACACCGAGTTGCGTAGCAGGTGATGTCTTTATTTCAAACCGCAGCAAAAAAGAGTGGCTGCTCATGGTTCATATGCACGGAAGAAGAAGATATTGTGGGAACGATCAGCAACAAAAGAAAGAGATATTCATGATGGTCTCAAGTCCTTTATTTGAGATTTGCTTCAGACTACATCAGACCTTTGGAAGAGAAGATCAAGAATCTTCATAACAAAATAATTGAAAAATTAGAGAACTCTATTGCTGAATTAACAACGAAAACAGGAGAACCATCTACTAGTGCTCTACCCATCAATAACAAGATTGTTCAGCCTTTAAAAATGGTATGAAAGACAAGAAACTCTGATGCTGGATTGACAACGAAAACAGGGGAACCATCTACAAGTGGTTTACTCATCAATACCGAGAATGTTCAGCCTCCAAATATAGTACGAAAGACAAGAAACTAAAAGCCATAACAACTAGTCTAGGGAAAAATAATTATGTTTGGAAAATAGAACTCTAAGTTCATCTTTGCTTCGTAGTGTTAGATGTCTAACTGAACTTGTCTTTAAAATGTATTAACTTTGTTTCTTTGTAATATGTATCTGTAACATCTATGATTATGTTTTGTAAACTGAATTTTGTTTATTTTTAGACTAATTTTTTGTTTTTTTTTTTTTTTGCTTGTATTGTTACTCAAAGTTTTTTAATGACATTATTATTTTCTCATCTAGGCCGTGAAAAACGATGGGCGATTTTCAGATCTTCATGACGTCAATTGACTCAGATTTCAGATATCGATTTAGGATTAGGTACCCAAGAATTTATCGAAAAGGCTTCAGGCCATCTATCTCAAGATTCGTATGTTGCCAAGTTTGATCTAACACCATATTTAAAGGCCTTAGAACAGATAGAATTGGTACCCATAATCAACTCGTTCTGATGTCAAAACCTACATTATCAGATAATGGCTATTCAGAAGATGATCCTGATTATGGTTTGGTATTCGTATTTGAGGATTCATGGTCTAAATTACACCAGTGGTCTATGTAAAAAACCAAGTAAGTCCTTTACAAACTTTGGCTTAATCATATTTTAAAAGTTCACATCATCGAGAAGAACATTGATAGGT
Source organism: Eutrema salsugineum (assembly GCF_000478725.1). Classification (NCBI taxonomy): domain Eukaryota; kingdom Viridiplantae; phylum Streptophyta; class Magnoliopsida; order Brassicales; family Brassicaceae; genus Eutrema; species Eutrema salsugineum. The sequence goes on along the minus strand of NW_006256901.1, from coordinate 3,525,038 downwards.
TTATAAACAACATTTCAGAGAATTAAATTTTGGTCCAGTGGATTTCACATTTGATTTAGCTCATCGAATATTCTCCTTTAAGAGTTGGCTACAAACACTAGTACGTATTTAGCCATATACAATTGATCATACAGTTTTCCAGGATATGGACGCGATTATGTATTTATTTCGTGAGTACACAGCTTTTCATCGATGGAAACCAGACTGTGTTGTTTTCATGAATCGTTTCTTCGCTGTCCAAATCGAGGGTGTGTACAAAAAACTGTTAAAGGGTAAGAGGAGCTTCAAATTCATCAGTGGCTCTTACATTACAGCACCAGGGATCTCGATGTTGATTGTCTTTACACACCGGTCCACGTGAATGGTAATTATGGATCTCATTGTGCGTGAAGTTTGTAAAAAAAAAAAGTTGAAGTCTTCGATGTGCAATTAATATAACAGGATTGTGGAAACTTTCTCAGTTCTCATTCCTTGGATAGTGAAGGAAGTGCAGACACCTAAAAATAGGAAACATTTGAATGTTTAACCCGTATGCAATCCAATATGCTCAGATGAAGCAGGGTATTAATAAGACCGTATGTCACTGTGGAGTGTATGCTTTGAAATACATTGAGTGTCACAAACTCGGACTAGCCATGTCCTTGATGGAGGATGATAACATTAATGCGGTTCGTAAGAAGATAACATGTGATCTTATTGAAGCTGCAAATGGACCCATCATCATTGAACGCATGTCTAGGTATGAACCAACCCGATGGAAGACAAAGATTGTAGACCTTGACTGACTTTGAGATTATGTTTAACCTTAACTGAGAAACTATTTGTTTTTTTTTGGGGGGGGGGGTTTAAAATAATGAGAAATTATAACATTATTTGTTTTTGGTTCTTTTATTTCTTCAGAGCAATTACATCGTATATAATGCGCTATGACATTGTTACTCAAAATAAATATAACAAGAACTGAAATGGAGAATGAAAACATGTTGAATATGAAGATACATAGTAAATCAATCTTGACAAAAAATGGTAATACCATTCTTTGGAAAAAAAATTTCAATACAGTTAAAATTAATTTATCTGTACATAATTATTAGTTACCACACTAGCATTACTGGTTTTGCTTCTACACTACAATACTTTTGGTCCAGGGTTCGAATTCCACTCTGGACCGAGAGCCGTTTTTATTTTAAAAAGATATTTTTAAACACTTAAAAGTAATTTATCTGGACAAATTATTGATTACCACCTTAGCATTTATTTGGACAAAAACAAAGATTTACTCGACTAAGCCATAACAACCCCTTTATAAACCCAGAAAATTTTTCGAATCCTATTCGTTTACAAATCTAGAAAACACCAATTTTGCAATCTCACCTCCTTTTTCTCACCCATAAAGGTAAGTTATGCCATTTTGGAGATTCCAACACCAGAAAATGTATTTTTCAATTTGATTACTGATTGAATATGTTCTGTGATTTGTCTAATTTTGATATGTAGGCGATGAGCAACATTTCCTCAAGTTCATCATCGAGATCGATATGAGGGATCCCGAGACGATATGTTTGTGGAGAGAAAATTGTGCAATGTGTGTCAACAACAGATCTAATTGAAATTTTTACAAATCTGGTCACAAAACAAGGTGACTACGGTCTTGTTTTCAAATGGGCCGAAGAAGCACAGTTGGAGGAATTCAATATCCTATCCGAGAATCAGTTAATGTTATTTGAGGACATGAAGAATATCGTCATTGCAGAGAAGACTTTATTGGAGAAAGTTCAGAAGATTATGGAGAATAATCAGAAGTTGGAGCATCAGTTAGCAGGTCTGATGGCATCAGTGAAAAAATTGATTTCTTCTCTGCAGTTGTTGTTTGTGGTTGTGTTTAGTACTGTACTTTCTAGTTGAAAGATGTCGTTGTTTTTGGAGTTACTTTTGATGTCATTGTTTATGGAGTCACTTTTGAACTAATGGTTGATGAATAATGTTCCACTTTGAGTCAATTGTTGATCACTTCTTTAAATCTACATCAGTATTTCTTTTCATCTTAAATCTAAACCAATGAACCACAAAATTATTAGTATCTCGGTTGGAAGAGGAGGAAACATCAAAACTTGATTGCGGGGTTGGGGTGATGGTTATTACGAAGGAGAAGAAGAGAAGAAATCAAGGAAGAGTAAGTCAATGGCAACACTTTGATGGCAAATATTTGTTTTAAGAAAAAACATAGGCAATTAGAACCAGTTCAAACAACCAGAGAAAACAAATGTAAACACATTCAAATAGTATTAAGAGACCCCTATATTGGCATGTCACGTCCCTCTCTTGTGTCTTTCGATACCAAAACGATTGCACTTATGTTTTTTTAGTACTTTCTGATCCTTGTGAATTATGTATCGTCTTTTCAATTGTCTGAAAAAACCGAAACTAGAAAATGAAAGACAGAGTGTTAAAGTATACCTTTCATCTGTAAAAGTGTGTTGTTCCTTGTTCATAGAAAAAACAGCTTTGATGGTATGTCTGCAAGGAATTTCTAATTAGTTGTACTTACCACTAGTACATATCCTCCGTTCCAAGTCAACTAGACTATCAAATTTGTTTCCTTTAATCATAAATCGATTCAAGCTAAATGGATAAACATTACCCTTCTCAATCCTCCTTCTTGATCTCAATGGTTAAAGGGTCATTATATTTTGCGCTTAATCTTCTTCGATCATAAAACCATTGGGTTAACATTTCTCTGATGTTGTCCAACAAAGGAATTACAGGAAATTCTCTGAGTGATAGCAAACCTGAATTTAGTGATTCAGCTGGGTTAGTGGTTCGAATGTCATAACCTGAATCCAGGAAATTTACAGCGCGTCCACTTTTCCACATCAGCCTCCACTAATTTTTTTCCAACAAACAAACTAATATTGTCAGTATCATTGAATCTTCTCTCAAATTTGAGCAATCCTATATTCTTTAGACACTTTTGCAATTAAACCAACCAAACTCATTGTCTTAAAATGGGTTATCACATTATACAACAAATGATGTATGCAAATTCCATGTGAAGTTTGCTGGTAAACTTTTGCCAGAGCTTTAGTAACAAAAAAAATTCTATCTGACACAAAAGCTAAACCTTGCCCATCAGCAATAAGAAAAATCACTCCCATGATCAATTGTTATCTGAATCAACAACCCAAAAGCTATTGGATACAAGCTGGAGTTACCATCTAAAGTTGTAGCAACAAGCAGCACACCTTTGTATTTGCTTTTTAAAAACGTGTCATCAATAACAACAACCCTACGCATGGCTCTATAAAAACCTCTTACCAATTGTCCAAAAGAAATAAATAGATATTTGATTCTACTATCTAAATGAGTTTTGGGAATTGTACCATAACATTTCTCCGGAATTTCTTTAGCAACACTAACTACATACTCACACAAATCCCAAGAATGTGTGTAGGAGATCTCGCATCGATGCTCACTATGCATAATCTGCATGATTTCCCCTGGTTTTAATCCTTTTTTAACACCTTCATACCTATGCATAATCAGAAGTCCGATTGTTTTCGCTGAAGGTGTCCTACCAATTTTTTTTCTTTCAAGGAGCACATGTATATTCAGCCACATACTTGTTGATTTTGAAATATGTTGAGCCCTCTAGACATTCTGACCAGATTTTTTTTGTAGATTGCTTCACATCATAATCAAAGTTATTCTTCATTGCACATATTTCCAGAGTTGCCTTCAAATAGTTTTTGGTTTTAAAAAGTTGCCCCTTCTTGACATCATCAACCAAACAACATCGAGATTCTGTGTGACTTTCTTCTTTGTCTTAACCAAGCAAGATATCATCACCATCCTCGCCAAAACCTTCAAAATTACGAGCAGCTATTGTGAAGCCATCAATTTGCAGCTCTTTCACTAATGCTTCTGCCTTTTTAGACCCTTGATCATCGGTTAATCTATTGTTTGAGTCAGATGGATATTTATTCAAATAGATTTTCTAGATTTTGTTAAACGCTTTGTAGAAGAAGTACTCTATAATTGAAGTACACAGAGTTAATTGTAAAACTATTATTCTACTAAGTTGTAGAAAAATGACAAAGTTGTAGAATATGATTTCATAACTTTGTAGAATAAAGAGAAAACGCTAGATAATCAATTCTATATATTTTGTAGAATACATATGAAATAGTAGATAACTAATTTTCTAATTAATAGATTTGTCTTTTTCTGTCTTTTATCATGTTAGAGTAGTTTAGTAGTTGGGTTCAAAAGATCCATCATAGTGGAATCCATGTTCGATTAGTATTGTTATTTTCTTTGCCATATTCTATATCTCATCTCTTCTCAGTTGTTTTTAATGCATGAAGTTATAGTCATGAACTAATTTATGATCTTAGGATGCAAAAAGTCATGACAGTGATGTATTATTCATCCATACATAGCTGCAAAAGAACATAGCCACTCTAGGAGACTAAGCTACATACAGAGAAGATGTGAGCAAGAATAAATTATGTTCAGTTAATGCATGATCTCACTCGCGGCCATAGACGAAAGGTAATGGTCGAGTTTGAGTGATTAGTTGGTTAGGGTGACGACAATTGGATAATCATACCAATGTCAATTCATGTTCCATGTAGATACTAGAAATTGATTCAGACATAGGAGAGTAGGCTAATCACCCTATGAGCATTAGAATCCTAGAATGAATAGAACATCCCTTAAAAAATCCTTGTCAGCCCAACTTTCTTTTATCTTTGAGCCCATATTGATTAGGTCTAGGAAGTTTTTCTAATTTTTTACTTTATTTTTACCTTTTAGTGACACCAAAGAAAAACCTTTAAAAACTCTTGAGCCTTTTAATCCGTTTACCAATCTCAGTTTGAAGTTTCGTAAAAAACCAGCCTCCCTATGGATCAATACCCTAAGTACTACAGCACACAGCTTTGCACTTGTAGAAACTAGGAGTTATAAATCTAAAACTTTATCTGCGATCCTCTAACTCTAGCAGCATCAATGAATCACGTGACTTTTACAGCCACTAATGCAGTCTAATGTCAGCCACCTGCACTCAAGATGAAAGCATTCAATTAGTAGCTAGCTATATGGAGGATGTATTAAAGCGTAGTGGTAATAATGGTTACCAGTTTTTGAAAATTTTGAATGTTAAGAGATTCACCATAAGATTTTGAAGTATAATGAGTGTCCTCGGTAAAAAGTACATATAATATATGATTTGGAACTATTACAGACACTTTTGACCTTTCCAATACCATTTGTTGTACGCACAAGAAACCAATCTCTATGCATCTTTGTACTTGATTAATTGACGTTGAATCTAAAAATGATATCATCTACAATTTCTCTCTATATTCTTGCAATTTTTACAAATCTATTTATACAAAAATTCCAGTTTTTTTTTTAATTTTAATTTTTTTAGAAATGGATAATTATCTGTATTAATATTTTAATTTTTTTTTCTTCCACCGCCTACTACAAGTTGGTTTATTTGTCTATATATATGTAACTTTACATTATGTAAGTTGAAGTGATAATAAGAAAGAGAAACTGATATCTCTCTCACATTCTCTTCTCCTCCTCTTTTCTCTAGTCGCTTACTTTCATATAAACATATTATATATATAACACATATCTCCTTTTATATATATATAATTATATGTTATAGTTTATAACATGTTATTAGCACGATTGTTTCTTGATCCGAACTAATACCGAAAATATGAGATCTATTATAATACCAAAAAGGTGAGGTTTAATTTAAATTCAATCCGCTTACATTTATGTACTATGGTCGGGATGAGAGGTGCTGCCTTCTCCGAACCGATCGTTATGGTAGGCTATGCCTTCACGATTATCATGATTATATGGTAGACTATGTCTCCTCAAATTAAATATATGGTTGGTATATGATCATATGGTAGATGTCTCATCAGATCACAACCTCCATATAATAAATGTCCCGAAGACATTTATAAAAGGTTCCAGAAGAACCGTTTGTAAAAAAATATCTAGAAGACATTTAAGAAAAGTTTCTAAATTAAGTAAATGAAAAAAATGTCCAGAAGACATACTTAAAGAGAAAAAAAATGACGTTTATAAAGAGTTCTAGAAGAACTATATATTAAAAAAGGTATATCCAGAAGATATATATGAAAGCATTCTTGAAAAACTGCTTAATAACTTTCGTCCAGAAGACGACTAACATATATACTAACTGTTTCACATTATAGTTATTAAATTTCTGTTTTGTTATTTATTTATGTTTAACTATTTAATTTGTTTTATTAGTATGGTTATAGACATTGAAATATGTCCTTAAAAGTTAGAACTTCCGAAAGAGCTAGAAACTCCAGAAGAGTTGAAATCTTTGGAAGAGATATAAGCTCCAGAAGAGCTGGAAACTACAGAAAAATTCAAAGTTCTGGCAGAGTTAGAAGTTTCGGAGGAGCTATAAATTCATGAAAAGTTAGAAGTTCTTGAAGAACTAAACACTCCTGACAAAAAAAAAATTAAAAATATTGGAAAGTTCCAAAAGAGCAAAATGTTCAGGATAAGCAAAACGCCTTAGAAGAGCTAGATGTTCTAAAAGAATACAACGCTCCAGCAGAAGAAAGATGATGGAGACATGCATAAAGATGGCAAAAATTGTTTAAAATAGTAAACCTGAAGTTTACTAATATATACCATAACTGGTTTAAGCCATCCCGGTGTAATAATGGTATTGAAAATTTATGTCAAAAAATCTGAAGTTTTTCACACATGCATGTCTTAGCAAAAGTAAGCTAAAAAATGAGACCATCATGAGAGATGTATCACCATTTTTTAATTGAATTCATTAGATATGATGGTTGGATTTCCTTAAGCAGTCCCCAAATTATACCCAAATAAGTGAAAATTAGTTCAAGATGAATGGGCAAGAAAAGCCATCATAAGGGGGGGGGGGGGGTATTAAGAGTCCACTAAAGGATTTGATGCATAGTACAAGGTCCAAAGATGGGTTAATTGAATACGTTTTGGTCCTAAAGTTGGATTTATTTCGACATAGATGAACTTGAAGTATCATCATCTCGAGGGGGAGAATTAAAGAATCTCATATCAAAAGTAGTGGAACATCCTGAAGATTATATTCACACTTATAATGGGTTTTATGGATAATTTATATAGCAGATCCAGAAGATTGCAAGATCAAAAATGGTGAAATTTAATCTCCATGTTTTGGGTATGGAACAGCTAATGAATGAGATTTCTTGAAATGAATTATCATTGGAAATTATGGATCCTCGTATAAATGATTTTGAACCTGAAGTTCAAAGGATAATTCATATGTTAATGCCTAACATACAAATGAAATACAATCTCAATTTTAGCTAAAAATGCTACAATATGAATATGTCCCTGAAGGATGATTTATCAATAAAAGTCTAGAGTCTATGGCATGTAAGAAACATGATAGAAGTTTTGGTTCCAAATATAAAATCCTCAAAAGGAAAGGAGCAAATATATGTTAAAAAGATGATGAATCTCCTGAAGAGATCCATTATTATGGTTAATAATAAAATCATTTACTCGAATGATATCATTGATAATGATAAAGAAATATCGATTAACCATGTTACTACAGAAAAAGGTGGAACCAAAGACAAAATAATTGTCGACAATAAATAAGATAACGCGTGATATGAATGAGGATCATAAATCTACCTCTATGGATGAGTGTAGAAAGTGAAAATATTGGCCAAAAAGTGAAAAGAGGCAATCAAGTCTATGCTAAGCTCATATGAAAAATAAGAAATTTTTAGACCAGCAGTCCAAACGTTAAAAGTAATTCAAGTCTGGCAGAAAATGAGCGACTTGAATTGCAAAAGAAATAATTCATAAAGGATTAATGATATCATAATTATGTTCCCGGGAACTCTACTTGATGAATATATATATGTTACATGGGGTTTAATAATTTAGTTAAGGTTAAGCAATAGACGAATCAAAGAAAATGATTTTTGATTTAGTCATAAAATATTATGTTTTTTAGGAAAATTATGTTCATTTTATTTTGCAGGTATCCCAATTGAACATCTCATTTCAAAAAATCCCAACAGGATCTAATATATAGAAAAGCTCAGAGTTAAGTATTTCTAAAGAAAGTGTTATTTGATCTTCCTTACAAAATATGATGAACTTGAAGTTCATAAAATTTAGAAGTGCTCTACAAAAATTTAATGTTCCTGAAGAACAAAAATTCATTGGAGCAAAGTAAATGAACCCGAGGTTTTGTTAAAAAGGGGGAGGCCAATGGACTCTAAAATTATCCAGAAGAGAAAGAAAATTAGAGAACAAAATAAAAAGATTCCAGAAGAATCAATAAAATGTTTTTGAACTTATATTCATTACACCTGAAGATGTAATGTCATTCGAGACCAATAGAAGTTTATTCAAAAAAAATGAAGAAAAACGAAATCACAAGATAGAAAGCCCGATTTGTGGCATAATGTTTTTCTCAAATACCAGGAATTGATGTTTACCGGTCATAGATGTAATCACATTCAGTAATGTATTGATTAAAATCCAAGAAGGATCAAGGATGCCTGAAGCATCTGAAAATATTATTTGGTCAAGTTACATTGATGAAAAGAAGAGTTTGAAATGAGAGATCTTGGAAAGTCAGAATAATATATTTCATGAAAAAAGCATGACTAATTCGATTAATGGATCAGAAGTCCAATGATCCAAGATGTCAATCATACAAGTTTGTTCACTAAGGCTCTACTTATAAAATTCACAAAAAGATGGTGAATATAATTGGAATGCATATCCTGGAGATGATGCTTCCAAGGGGAGAATTATGATAATATGCGTGGCTGCACTCTTTTTCCCTTAGCATAGTTTTTATCCCAATGAGTTTTTCCGTGAAAGAGTTTTTAACAAGGCAGCAAAAAAAAACGCACAAATATTAACTTTTAAAGAGAATACTTCTAGAAGAAGTATTATGAAGCGAGTAGATGCATTTTTCCTGGTCATGGTTTTTATCCTATTGGCTTTTTCCATGACGAGGTTTTTAACAAATCATCAAAAAATACGCAAATAATATCCAAGATACCGATAGAAAGTATTACAATGACGTAGAAGTCAAGAATCATCTATCCAAAAGAAAGACTCATTAATTTAAAGAAGAAGTTTATAAAAAGAAGATTATATCAATCTTTTCAAGAAGAGATTAATAATAGATAATTAAGGGGGTGTTAGAAATGGATAATTATCCATATTAATTAATGTTTTCTTAATCCACCGCCTACTACAAATCGGTTTATTTGCCTATATATATGTAACTTCATATTATGTAAGTTGAAGTGATAATAAGAAAGAGAAACTGATATCTCTCTCACATTCTCTTCTCCTCATCTTTTCTCTCGTCGCTTACTTTAATATAAACATATTATATATATATATATAAAACACATATCTCACCTCATATATATATATATATAATCATATGTTATAGTTTATAACATATTTCTGATTATATAAGTAGATCTCAGAAAAATAATAATGAATTATTAAAATAATTGAGGGTTTACAAAGCTCAGAAAGTTAGTATTTCAACATAAATACGAAAATATGTTGTTCTTCTTGTCGGTTACAATTTCAAGCACCATCACTCCGAAGTTAAACACGTCTGATTTGGTGGAGTGTCTCTCATTCACCACATATTACAGAGATATATAACCGCTGTGTAATAATTGCATATTAATTTTTTTAGCTTTAAAACCAAATAAATTATAGATGTATTGCTTGAGAGAGTATACAAATGTGTGATTGTTTACTGAGTCCCAGTGGGCTGCATCATGTTACTTTTGGTTTCGCTCTTTTCGATTTGGCCAACCCAAAGTCAGAAATCTTTTAAATCTTGGAATTTTGCTTACTAGACTTTGTTAGGAATACATTGCCAAAAATGAAAGTGTCACTCCTGGTATGCCAACACCTAAATCTATAAATAATCCAATGCTATTGTATATATTCTTTAAAAAAAAGGGTGAACAGAACCATATATTAAGTTTTCAAACAAGAATGCAAATGATGATGAAAATTTTCAAAAATGACTAGACTTACCATTGAATTTAGTAATTAGAAAATATTCAAAAAATGATTTCCAAAAAAAAATCTTAAGTAATTTTATTTTACATGTACATAGCCAACGATTGAAGCGATTATACGAATTAAAAAAGTTGACACATATGAGATGATCCATCAAACATCTGACTTGCAATGGAAAAATATAACATTTTTACACAAAGGTGCATAAATGCATTTTTACCATCGATCTACATCTTAATTTTTCTTTGCAAAATAATAACACTTATCTAAATTTGTCAACATATGAATTTAAACTTACAGAGGATTACTAAACATAAACATAAACTAAGACTAAGATTACTTGTAGTGAAGACTTAATTTGTTGAAATAACCATTTAAGCTGTTTTAAATTGTAGTAAAGTTTGTGCATTTTGCAATCTCTACAACAAAAAGAATTGTTTCACAAAGATATATTTCTAAATGAAACTAATAATATGGTATCTATATAAGAAGTAAGTAACTAGTTAATAATACTTTTTAATCATGTGTAGTTTTGAACGTCTTTCAAAAAATCACAAACAACAAAAAGATATCAACAATTTGTCTGAAATTTATATGGATGAGAAAAAAATTATTATGAACAACCACTTCTCTTTAACATAGTAAAATCCAATCAATCGAACAAATCATTGATCAAATATCTAGTTTCTGACACAAATCAATTAATTAAATAGTAATCCCAATTGAAGTAAAAACACTAAATCTCAGCTTTTAAACCTTATGTTTAAGATTTAATTTGCTAGATATATTGAGACAGAGAAGAACATATGTTACTGAAAAAATTTTGCAGTCCTTGTTGCCATCAACAAGACATTCCTATAAAAAAAATTCTTAAAATACTCATTAAGATGTTTTACAATTTCGATGTTGTCCTTTGTGATTGAAATAAAAAAACCTTAAAGAAAAAAAATATAACATTTCAAACATATAATTAAGCACCAACAAGTTTTTCTAACTTGTTAACATGAGTTTTCTACATACTTTAAACACTATTTAGTACAACTTTATCACATATGTATATGTAAAAAGATGTCGGAAGATATGCATCAAAGATTAAAATTGCATACCATCCTCAGTAACTAATAGTCTACATTCTACATTCAAACTTGTTAACATGAGCTTTCCACAAAATTTAAACATTATTCACTATAAGAAAACACGATTTTTGCAACCCCGAAAATCGTCTTAAACCAGTCGCAAATATGCTTTTTGCGACTAATGTAAGACTCTCTGAAATGGTCGCAAATCTTTCGTCGCAAATTCAGGTGGTCGCAAAATAGTTGCAAATTTCCAACGACTTTGCGACAACGTATTATCGTCGTATATAAGCGACTATTTTGACACTGAAAATAGTACTCGTTTATTACGTATACTTAGCGACTATTTTCAGACTCTTGGATAAAAGGTCGCTTATTTGCTACTAATTTTTATGGTCCCTAATGTATGTTTTGCATATCAATAATTAATTTGCCAATAATTCATTTTTTTAGTTTTAAAAACCTAAAATTAAAATAGAAATCCGAAATTCAGTTTTTTTTTATATATATAGCAAAAAGCAGGAAGTACATAACAATATCCAAAACATATATATATCCATAGCAATCCAAATTAAATATCTCAAACCTAATACTATTTTCTTAAGATGGAGAGGTTGATGAATCATTTGGTAAGGCTTCAGTGGCTGGTACAATGGCTGGTATGGTGGCTGGTGCGATGGTTGTTGTTGTGGATGCTGTGGTGGCTGTATAAATCTCTTGGAAACTAAAAAAAAAGATCCAATGAAAATTTTAAAATCGTAAGTATTCAAAACATTGAAACAGAGAGACTTGAATTGAAAAATCAGACCAAAAGAAGACTAAAGCAGAAATCAAACGAGACCACAACCAACAAGTGCAATAAGAACAAAAACACAAACAACGGATAAACTAAAAATTAGACAAAAACAAGGGAATATAAGATCAAAACCGGACAGTCAACATCAAGGATTCATGCTCAGCAAAACAAAGACGTATTAATATGCTAGAAGAGGTAGATAAAAACGAAATTACCTTGAGAAATATCTCATTCTTTTCTTCAGTGGTGAGGGTCCAATGAGTTGATTGTTCAGACGAATTCTCTGAAGTTGCTGGACCATCGACATCCATTTCATTCATTCTCTCTTCTATGTTCTTTTCATAAGTCTCATAAGATAAAGAGCAGATTCATACAAACAAATCAAGATTATCATACATTCATACTACAAACATCCAAATATATTCAGTCAAAGCGAGCACATAATATATTCAATCAAAGCAACAAAAGCAGACCAGAAACTCACATGTCGACTATCTCTTTCAATCAAATTACTAACCTAAGGCTCCAATAGTAGACTATTTATTTCAATCAAATTACTAACCTAAGGCTCCAATAGTATACTATTTATTTCAATCAAAGCAAATAAAAAAAACCAGAAACTCTCTTTACCATGTGTTCTTCTGAATGTCAGAATCGGAAGAGGATGTGGACTCAAGATTGGTAGATGTTCTCGGCCAGGAAGAGCCAACAAATTATCTAACATCTGTTGGTAGCCTTCCGGTTGTGGCTCTTGAGCATTAGGGTTTAGAGGTTGATGCTCTGGAATCTGAGGAGGCAGTGGTTGTTGCTGGGGAATCTGATAAGAAAGCGGTGGTTGATGCTCTGGAATCAGATGAGGAAATGGTTTTTGCTGATAATGAGGCGGTTGTTGCTGCTGATGAGGGACTTGCGGCTGTGGTTGAACGACGGCGAGAGTTGTTGCGGTTGTGTCGATGGAGGATATTGGGATGGAATAGGTGGTGTTCTAGATCGCTGGGAAACTGACCTGTTAGAGGCGTGAGAAGACGAGCCGACACCTCCATTTGAACCCCCACCGAGTGGTTACTCGGCCACTACCGACGCCTCAACCACCACCGACGCCTCGACCATCTCGGCCTCTACCGGATTTTGCCTTAGCAGCCATTGAGAGAGATTAAATGACTATTGATTGTGAGAGATGGGGTTTCAGAGAATGAGAGTAACGAACTAACGATTGAGAGAGATAAGGTTTCAGGGATTGAGATTTGAGAGTATCGACGATTGAAAAAAAAAAATGGAGTTCCAAAGATTGAGAGAGTATGGATTGAGAAATAGGGTTTTTTTGTGTTGAGAGAGTATCGATTGAAGAGAGAGTATCGATTATTAGAGATATAAAAGAAACAAGTTTGCATAGTAAATTCTGCGAGTTGTAAATAACAAAAAGGAGGGATAAGTTGCCGCCTAACTTTTCCATCAAATCTCAAGTGGTCCCAAAATCGTCTCATAGAAAATTGGTGCACATTTGTATCAAAATAGTCACAAAATGCGATTGTTTTGTGACCCTATTTTATAAGTCACAAACTAAATTCCTAAACCCTATATTTTAAGAGTCTAAAAGAACAAAAATATTACTTTAAGAGTCCTTCTTATTCTAATTCTAAAGTTGCACTCTCTATTTATATAGTAAACTAAGATATAGTTAGTAAATTTGAAAATTGTATATCATTCAAAATCATTACATGTAATCCACATATACACTTAGGACATGTTATGAGAATATACAACATAAGTTTAAATTATTGGAATTTAAATTTCTTTTTACTATGTTATCATGATCAGTTTATATAGTAGTTCAAATGTATGTAAAACATTCAAATTTATCTATTTACAATTCCATATTGATGATTTTTTTTTAAAAAAAAAATCGGCTGGAGTTGCTAAAAAGAAACAAATTAGTCACAATTTCAGGTGTTGGTTGCAAATAAGTAACAAATTAGTGGCTCTTTTGCGACTACTTTGTGATTATATTTATGAGTGACAAATCTATACCCTAAACCCTAAACTTTAAAGGCCTAGAAGAGCATAAACATGACATTACAATCATTATTATTCCAATTTGAACACTATAACTCTTTTTATAAATAGGAAATTAAGAACTAGTAAGTAAATTTTGAAATATTTTTATGTTTAAAATCATTTCATATAAAACACATATACACTTACTACATGTTATGAGAATATACAAACATAATAGAAAAGTTTTGAATTTAAAACTTTTTTTTCTTTTATCATGATTCTGTGTACATATTAGTTCAAATCTTTGTAAAAACATACAGATTAACAAATTTTACAATTCTATATTGATGACTTTTCAAAAAAAATTCGAGTGCAGTTGCTAAACGGTAGCAAATCAGTCAGAAGTTCAGGTGTTTGTCGCAAAATTAGTCGCAAATTAGTAGGTATTTTAAGACACTTTTGTGACTGCTATTAAACTTGTTGAAAACATATTTTCTAGATATATATAATTATTTTTCGTTGCAAATCTGTCGCAAATATAGGACTACTTTGCGACTACATTTTCCGACTTAAACGAGAGTCGGTAATTCATCTTAATTTCTGACTGTTTTGTGACTATAAATATATAGTCGACTACTGGTCTTTAATTAGTCGCAAATAAGCTATTCTTGTCTGACTACTGTGTTTCGTCGGTAATTTGCGACTATTGTGTCTCAGCATTATGGGTAGTCACTTATTAGTCGCAAATTAGTCACACTATCGTTCCTTTTTTTGCGACTGAAAAAATAGTCACAAATTATAGTCACAAAAACTGTGTTTTCCTGTAGTGATTTAATATGATTTTATCACATATGGAAAAGGATGTCGGAAGATATGCATCAAAGAATAAAATTGCATACTATCCTCAATAAGTAATAGTCTACATTCTAAAATATAACCACCCAAATTGAGTTATTTAGAATGACAAACTCGTCAACTTTTGTATTACTTTAATATAAGGCATGAATCTTCATCTTAAAAATTTAGTCAGCTTGTTATGATGTTAAATCTTTTTAGTAAATACTATCTCAACGTTAAAGATATTATTTCCACATTTACTTCTACGAGATTATGCATTGTTTTTTTTTAGTTTATCAGATGTGTGCATATAGAAACTGATCGAACTATTTACCACACATTCTTTATAAATATGTTTTGTTTTCATAGCCAGCATTAAGCAATAATTAATTGAAAACATCACATGGATCCTTGTAAACTGGTTGTAGTTTCGTCAACATTTAAAAAAAAAAATATTTTGCTTTATGTTTAGATAGTTATATTTCTTGCAAACTCAAATAGCAATTATGAGAATATTTGTGTTTAGAAAAACATCATCTTAAAAAAAATATTTCTCACCAAATTTTAGACCGGAATGTACAATGATGCAAGTACGATCACCCTAAAATTATAATTCCATTCAATTTTATATTTAGTAGATAAATATTGAAATCAAGACAAAATGAGTGAAAATCTTACATTTAGAATGATTTATAGTCCTTGAATTATCATATATATAAAAAATGTTTCATTCCCTCCCTATTGGTTTATTATTAAAAAAATTATTACATTTAAACTATATAATCAAACCATAAAATATTTCTTTTAAACTACACAATAAACCATATTAAATTCATTCCACTCATCAAAAACAATATGTTAATCTATGACATCTATCTCTGAGGCAAAAAAATATGAAAATAATTTAATTCTCTTTCTGTTCTTAATTAAATGATGTTTTAAGGTTTTTTTTCAGATAAGTGATGTTTTCAATTTTCAAGACAAAACAGAATAGTTGTTAATTTTTTTGACCATATGTACTCTGTAAATTGTTTTCTTATTGGTTGAATTATGATAAAATGGATAATAAACTATTTTTAGAGTAATTAAAAATATAGGACAAAAAAATATTACTAGTCTCCTTGCTAATTATATTTTAAAAAATTTCCCCTTAATACTTCTACGAATTATTTAACCTTTTTATCATTTAAACCGAATTTTCTCACAATTATAAAAAATCTTTTTATCAAATATAATAAGATTACATAAAAATCAAGAAAAAGTTAAAAAAAAACATTTACCCTACCCCTTGTAGAATCCGCCTCTTCTCATCGTCATCTTCAACGAAGAATAAAAAAACTCTGATAAGTTTTCTCCGGTGTAATCTCCTCCGGATCTGCTGCCTATTTTGACTCTGGTAAGTCAAATTAACCGCCGTCCTCTTTTTATATCGTCTGCCTACACCTTCTTTAATATTTGTTTCATTCGATTAAATTAGTAAGGTCTTTTTAATCCTAATTTGATTTGTGTTTTCTGGGTGCAGCCGGAGTTATTTTCGGGGATAGAGAAAGCCATCACCGCTGTAGCAACTGATAATCTCAAGGTAATCTGAGTTTTGACGACATTAACCTCAGTTCTTATCCAATGCAAGATGAAGTTTAGTATGTATGTACATTCTATTAATTTACAGTGTTTAGTATCTACTAACTTCTTTTGATTTTGCATTTGATGTAAGTGAGTTTTTTCTTCTGAAATCTTTGTATTCCTCATTCTTATTTGTTTTTGCAATTTGGTTTATGTGTTTATGTTGCTGACAGCTATTGTAGAGATGAGATCAGACCGTTGCTTATTTTTAAGAACTAGTTCTTTGTAAACAACTTCTTGAGCTTCTGTGTTGTTATTGCCAAGATAAATTGTTTGATTGTGGACATAATTTAGTGTTCTACTGCTCTAGGTTCCTTTGTTTATGCTCACTTTGAAACTATGTATATGCAAAGTTTGTCTTTTTCACCTCTGAGCTGGACTCTTTGAGTATCATTTGTTGCTGGTTGTAGATTGAAACTGAAGTCTACTGTACTATACTCTTCTCTTCGCCAATTTTTATTGCATTGCTGAAAGAAAAATAAGATAATATGGTTTTTGGTCGAGCTAAGTGTATGCATTTTTGTAGTTTTAATTTATTGATGGGGGTTATCTCTTGCTCAACTCCTCAATTGTTATTTTAAGACATTTTTCGAATGGAAAATGAAATTTAGTATGTACGTACATTCTATTGATTTTACAGTTGTTTAGTATCTACTAACTTCATTTGATTTTGCATTTGATGTAGATGAGTTTTTGATAACACTGTATTTTGATCACTTTTGTGGATCGTTTATGCTTTTTCAAATGATTTTTATTTCTTTTCAGTTTTTTTTTATTATGGTTTTCTAGTATTTGTAGTTCCAATACTCTTTTCAGGTAATTAAGGCAAAAGGAGTGCATTTTTTGAGCAAAAGATCATCTTGGATAAATTCAGGCCATCAGAAGTTTCACATCTCACGGTCTGATCATCCCCAAAATTGGTCTTGAGATAAAGGAGACAACTAGCTTTCAAATTCAATTGGTTTGGAGACAATCCAATGGTTAGAGTGATGCACAGAAGACATGTTCTGCAGTCTCGTGAAGGATGCAATCGCAGAATGAAGATTCAACCTTATAAGCCAATATCTGCGGGTCCAGGGTCCACGGCCACGGAGAACACACTCTTGGCCATGTCAGGAGCTCTCTGGCCACATTTATGTTTGATGTGTCGTGTGGTGATAGTGTCAAGTTTTACCCTAAATGAAATCAATAGTCGCAAGTGCACAGCTGATCGATTATAGTACTTAGGGATCGAATCCACAGGTAAGGAGGATCTTTCCTGCAAAAGCCTTCGAAAGAAATATAAAGTAAGGAAGTCAGAACCATACGATTTTTGTAAGGGTTTTGGTGGTGTCTTTAAAACGTAGAAACTAATCTTCACGAGAGAATACGAGAATTAGAAAGATATAATAACTAAACTTAATGAAATCGACTAAAAACGAGAAAAACGGCTAAACCTAATTGCTTAAATAAAATTCGATTAAGAGAATAAAAACGATGAACTAAAGCTTGAAATAAAATCTGTGAAAATCAATGGAAAAGAGGCGCTTGGTTTCAGGGAAGTTTTCTCTGGGGTATGAACGATTCAAAACATTGCTAAAGAGTAAATTTAATAAGATCATAGCTAAAACTTTTCGAACTCGAGTCACGGACGTATGAATACGTACGCCACTGTCGTGATCATAGACAACTATCTCTCTCAACCCTGAAAAGTAGGTTTCCACTCTGGCCCTGGAAGAGAAAAGATGCAATATGCTTAAGACTCTTCAGCATTCACAAATCGCCCATAGGTAGGTTTCCACTCCTATGTTTGTTTTGCTATCCCAAACTAGATCTGACAATGAATACTTTCATATCACCAAGAATCAGATTGTAGTTTATGACGCTACTTCCATGCATTAAAAGTAAATTCAGAAGAAAAGTTCTAGGATTCGGCTTCAATAGCTCATGAAATCCTCATCGAACATATGTATCCCCATTGAAAATCCCTTTGACCCAACAATAAAACTACTCAGACATGATGAACAAAATCAAAAACATAGTATTAAAAAGCTGAGAAATAATCGAAATTGAAGAAGAAAGAAAAAGGGTTCAAGAGATAGATCTCTATCTCCCTAAAAGCTAAAGTATTGAAAAACCTAAAAAGTAAATAAAAGCATAAGAGATGATGATGGTGATACAAATTAGGGTTCCTAAAACATGTATTTATAGTGCTCAAGACATTTCTGGGCGTCACTTAGGGTTTCTCCAAATGAGAGAATCATTTTGGGCTTCAGAAATGCCTTCTAAAAATGCATTCTAACTCGGAGATGGCTGGCCGCAGTCGGAAGGGACGTGGCCGTGGTGAATGGATGCTTGGCTGCGGTTGTGTAGCCTCTGACCGTGGTGAAATGGCTGTTGGTCGCGGGTGGAAATGCTTGCCGGCTGGTTTATGGGACATCTTGCTTTTCGCGTAATTTTTGATTGAACCGTTGGATTGCCAAGCTGTAAATTTTTCTGGAAAGCTGATAGTTCCATCTTTGAGATATCCAAATTTGAGTTGGATCAGACGGTGAGAAGGTCTTCAATCGGGGGTGAACTTCTGACGGTTTGAATCTGAGCTAAAAATCTGATATTCTATCCATTTTGTTAAGCTTTTCCCTAAGTTTCCTGAAAAGAGTCTTGGAACTACAAATACTAGAAAACATAATAAAAGTACTTGAAAGCAATAAAAAACATAGAAAAATCATTTCAATACGATCCACAAAAATGGTAAAAAATACGGTGTTATCAATGTTCTACCTTTACTTTATGCAATATTTAATTTCAGCTTTTACTTTTCTGTCTTTCAATTTCTTTTTTACCTTCTTCATATTAGATTAGTTATTTAAAGGATTTAAAGAGAAGTTTTCTCCGAGCCTACCTCTTGAAACCGAGATGCTTCTTCTTCATCTCCTTGTCTCTTTTTCTCTACTTCTTTCTTTTAATTACTTTATGCACGTTTTTGAATAATGTGGTATGAGTTTAAAGGCTCCATCGAAGGGAACCAACTATGTTCGGTAGGGATCTTCACGATATAATCCAAGCCGAATTCTAGAAATATTTCTTCTAAGCTTTTACTTAAAGCATGGATCTAGCATTGCGGACCAGAGACTGATCTTGGTACATAGTGTTGCGAGAGTTTTCATTAGGTACCAGATATAGCTTGAGAAAAGCAATTCTGCCATAGGAGTGGAAACCTACCTATGGATGAGTTGTGAATGTAGACGAGTCTTGTCCAAACTATTGCGCGCACCTGTTACCGGGGCAAGAGACGAAAGCTACTGGTCAGGGTCGTGGATGGCAGTTGGGTATGAGCACGAGAGTGGCGTAGTCATACCATCATGGCTCGTGTTCTAAGAATTTACTAGAATAAATTTTAAAAGCTTTGTTTTGCGCGATTTGAATTGATCATATCCCGTACACATCCTTTATATTCAAAATCGATTTATTTACTTCTAATTTAGTTTTATTTTTGTCTTCAAAATCGATATATATATATATATATATAAATCGTGACAACCTATCCAAAATCATGTCGTTTTTCGTATTAAACTTCGTTTACTAATTTTGATTTTAAGGTTTTGTAGGTAAAGCGTGGATTCTCAGTTTTTTCTTCTGAAATCTTTGTTTTCCTCATTCCTTCTTCCTCGAATCCTTAAAGAACTTGTGAGGTTACAAACTGGATTTCATCTACTTATACGCCTGATCTGTTTGATATTATAAGCTTCTTGATCAAGCCTTCAGGTAAGCCTTCAGCTCAGATTTCTCAACTATAACTCGTGTTACTTAAGAGGTAGATAGATAGTTTTGGAGTATTTTAGCTATGTTTCACTTTTTATGATATGTGTTCTCTAAATCAATTTTTTTCCCTATCACTATGCTCTGTTTTGAGAAATCCACTTCTTAACTCATCGTAGTTGAAGTTATGCTTTTTTTTAGCTATATCTCATTTTTCATGTCTATTTTGTTGTCCGTTTGTTTTCTACTGTGTTATGAAATTCACATTTAGGTAAGCTCATAATTTTACCATATGCTTGTGTTTCTTTGTATCATAAGCAAATATTTGTGTTAATTCTAAATGTGTAACTTAAAATTTGAAACATGTTCCATTCTCTTAGAAATCTATTATTTGCTAGTTAGTAGATTTTGCAACCATCTATTAAGTTTTTTAATAAATAAAAAAAACAGAATCGAATTATGTTTTATTGTCTACGTAATAAACAATTGTTAATGATGTTGTTTGTTTTTTCCCAAGAATGGATTTGGAGTTGCCTAAATGACTAAGAAGTGAACGTCAAGTTGAAAAAATTAATTACCGCTGCACATTGTCAATCCTTAGCCGAGTTGAGCACCACCTGAAATCTGAGTACAAGCAAGTGTTGACGAATCCGGTATTTGGTCCGATCGTGAAGATTCATCAAAATGGTCTTAGATAGTCGGCGAGGCTGATCCACAGCTTCATGTGCAAACAGCTCATTACAGACAAGAAGCATGAGCTGTGGTTCATTTTTGGACAGAGGCATCTTCGATTCTCCATGCTAGAATATTACGCAGTTACTGGTTTCAACTTCCGGGAGGAAAAGAACGAGAACTGGAAGAAAGATGGTGGTTTCTGGAGATTTTTTTTGGAGTAATGTAGGAATAACCCTGAAGATGATATACAATTTGCACCTCAAGAATGCTAATAAGTGAAGCCACCAGGATGGGTTGAGGATGGTTTATTTGTATGTAATTGCGGGTTTGGTAATGGCTCAGAGTATATATGTTCATATCCTGCACAAATATTTTATGTTGGTGATGGATTAGAGAGGCTGCGGAGATACCCATGGGGTCTCAAGTCTTTCGAATTTGTGGTGAATAACATTCTGAAATGTATGGCGAGGCTGTGATAAGGGAAATCATGCACTTTAGATGGCTTTTCACTAGCTCTTCAGATCTGGATAATGAAAGCAATTCCTGTTTTTGGGACAATGTTGGGAAGAAGAGACAGAAATGAGGCTGTTACCATTCCTAGATGCACTAACTAGAGTGGAGCTGCACTAGTGTCATATGCAGAGATTTTCCGACTAGAAGAAAATTTAACAAACGAGGTTAGTACTGTGTAACTAAAAGAAAATTTATTTCTGGGTTTACTTATCTTTGTTCCATCTCCATAAATCTTATAGGATGTAATCTATCCATTCATTTCTTGTACTGGAGATTCCGACATCTGAATTTGTTATGGATGATGAAATAGCTGATGGGAGGGTAGATTGCATAAAGAATATAGTCAGCGAGGGAAAGCCATGTTTGGGATATTGAGGGAGCTATTAGCACATCTTCTACGGTTCATGAAGAAACATCAGAGTTTAATGGTGTTAATGCAAATGAAGATGGTTTAATTGAAGCTGGAACACTGAGTTGTATAGCAGGTGATGTCTCTATTTCAAACCGCAGCAAAAAAGAGTGGCTGCTCATGGTTCAGATGCACGGAAGAAGAAGATATTGTGGGAACGATCAACAACAAAAGAAAGAGATATTTAAAATGTTAGCCATATAATTGAACTTGTATTTAAAATGTATTAACTTTGTTTCTTTGTAATATGTGTCTGTAACATCTATGATTATGTTTTGTAAACTGTATTTTGTTTATTTTTAAACTAATATTTTGTTCTTTTTTTTTTTTTTGCTTGTATTGTTACTTGAAGTTTTTTAATGACATTATTAATGTCTCATATAGGCCGTGAAAAACGATGGGCCATTTTCAGATCTTCATGTCGTCCAATTGACTCAGATTTCAGATATCAATTTAGGATTGGGTACCCAAGAATTCCTCAACAAGGCTTCAGGCCTTATAACAAATAGAATTGCTACCCATAATCAACTCGTTCAGTGGTCAAGGCCTACATTATCAGATAATGGCTATTCAGAAGACGATCCTGATTATGGTTTGGTTTTCGTATCTGAGGATTCATGGTCTAAATTATACCAGTTGTCTATGTCAAAATCCAAGTAAGTCCTTGGCTTAATCTTGTTTTAAAAATTCACATCATCGAGAAGAATTGACAGGTTTATAAAAAACATTTAGAGAATTAAAATTTGGTCCAATGGATTTCGTATTTGATTTAGCTCATCGAATATTCTCCTTCAAGAGTTGGCTACAAACACTGGTACGTATTTAACCATATACAATTTTTTTGTTTTACATTTATAATCAGACATATGTATTGATCATACATTTTTTCAGGATATGGACGTGCTTATGTATTTATTTCGTGAGTATATTGATAACACCGGATTTTGACCATTTTTATGGATCACTTTAATATCTTTTACAGGTGTTTTTACTCCATTTTCAAAGATTTTCAAAGGATTTATATATTTTTGGATTTTAAAAGAATTTTCAGGTAATTTGGGATAAAGAGGCACAAATTGGAACAAAAAGACTCTTTTGGATAAATGCAGACCGTCAGAATTCTCATGGAGAGATGAAGACCTTCTCACCGTCTGATCACCCTCAAAATTGGACAACTTATAGAAGACTCAACCATCTTTCAAATGCACTTGGTTTGGAGACACTCCAACGGTTGGATCTCAAGATATTCCATTTGCTCCGGAGACACTCGAAGACGGCCAGCAAGTCACGCGACCGCGGCCAACGACCCATCCACCGCGGCCAAGACCACGCGACCGCGGCGAAGCCTTCATCTACCATGGTCGCAACACACGCGACCGCGACCAGACTTCTTCGACATAAAAAGCCCATTTCCGAAGCCCAAGTCATTTTCCAGCCTCAATTCCAGAACCCTAGAGACCATGGAGTATTGAAGACTATAAATACTTGTCATTTAGGTTGTTTTTAGACATCACCCTTCATACTTTTACAAAAACCCTTTTCTTCAGCCATTTTATGCAATTTTTAGAAAAGATTGTTCAACTCTGAGTTCATCAATAGAGAAGTTTTCTTTCATCTCTTTTCTTTACTGTTTTTGATTGCTTTTATTAAAACCAATGATGATGTCGACCTCAGCCATGTCTGAGTATACCCCGAGTTGGGCTTAGGGTTCCCAAAAAGGGCTCTCATAATCGATTAAGACATCTAGGTTTATAGATCTGAGATTTTAACTATGTTCTCTGTTTATTCTCGTCCTTAATGCATGTATGCTTGATTGATCACCTCATATCTGATCTAGATAGTTAGTGTTGCGAAATTTTTCATTAACTATTCGACCTAGAATGAAACAGGCGATTTTTCCGTAAGAGTGGAAACCTACCTGCGGCAAAATTGTGAGTACTGACGAGTCCTGTACAGCTCTTGCGTTCTCTCCCTTCCAGGACCAGAGTGGAAAGCTACTTGTCAGGGTTGCGAGAAACAGTTGGTTATGATCACGACGGTGACGTAGTCATACCGCCAAACTCTATCTCTAGAACCCTAAATTTTGATATCCGTCAATCCCAATCTATAATCCCTAGTGTTGAAATCGATTATGATCCCTGTAGAGTTCCAGAAAGCTCAGCGTTTTTAGCCATAGTTTACATACCAATCGATTTTTACTTGCTCTTTTAGATCTGCATTTTATTTGCCTTAGTTCGATATTCAGCTTGTTTCGTTTGCTTTCATTCGATTTTCTACTTGCTTTTTAGGATAGATTTATTTGCTTTCTTTAGTTTTAGTTTAATCCGTGACAAACAACCAACCCCTTAAACCAATCTAGTCTAGACATAAAGTTAGAAGCTGTAGAAGAATACCAGGGACACAAATCTCTGTAGATCCAATCCCTAAAAACTACAATTGATTAGTTGTGCACTTGCGGTTTTCATTTGTTTTTATTAAGGGTAAAACTTGTTTCCTCATGTGATAACACCGGATTTTGACCATTTTTATGGATCATTTTAATATCTTTTACAGGTGTTTTTACTCCATTTTCAAAGGTTTTCAAAGGATTTCTATGTTTCCGGATTTTAAAAGACTTTTCAGGTAATTTGGGATAAAAAGGCATAAAATGGTACAAAAAGACTCTTTTGGATAAATGCAGACTGTCAGAACTCTCATAGAGAGACGAAGACCTTCTCACCGTCTAATCACCCTAAAAATTGGACAACTTATAGAAGAATCAACCAGCTTTCAAATGCACTTGGTTTGGAGACATTCCAACGGTTGGATCTCAAGATATTCCATTAGCCCCAAAGCCATGCGGAGTCGGCCAGCAACTCACGCGACCGCGGCCAACAAGCTATTTGCCGCGGTCAGAAGCCTCCCGACCGCGGGAAACAAGCCAATTGCCGCGGTCACAGCACTCCCGACCGCGGTATTCAACCTCTGACTTAAAGCCCACTTATCTGAAGCCCAAAGTCATTCCCAGCCTCAATTCCGGAACCCTAGAGACCATGGAGTATTGGAGACTATAAATACATGTCATTTAGGTCGTTTTTAGACACCACCCTTGATACTTTACAGAAACCCTTTTCCTTTAGCCGTTTTTATGAAGTTTTTGTAGAACATTGTTCAAGTCCGAGTTCTTCAATAGAGAAGCTTTCTTTATCTCTTTTCTTTACTGTTTTTCATTACTTTTATTAAAACCAATGATGATGTCGAACTCAGCCATGTTTGAGTAGATCCCGAGTTGGGCTTAGGGTTCCCAAAAGGGGCTCTCATAATCGATTAAGACATCTAGGTTTATAGATCTGGGATTTCGACCTGTTCTCTGTTTATTCTTGTTCTTATTGCATGTATGCTTGATTGATCACCTAGTATCTGATCTAGATAGTTAGTGTTGCGAAAGTTTTCATTAAGTATCAGCCCTAGAATGAAACAGGCGATTTTTCTGTAGGAGTGGAAACCTACCTGCGGCGAGCTCGTGAGTATTGACGAGTCATATGCAGCTCTTGCGTTCTCTCCCTTCCAGGGCCAGAGTGGAAACCTACTGGTCAGGGTTGCGAGAAACAGTTGGTTATGATCAAGACAGTGCCGTAGTCATACCGCCGTACTCTAGCTCTAGAACCCATATATTGTTATCCGTCAATCCCCATCTATCTACCTTATTGTTAAAACCGATTATGATCCCTTAGAGTTCCCAAAAGCTCAGCGTTTTTAGCCATAGTTTACAATTCCATCGATTTTTACTTGCTTTCTTAGACCTGCATTTCAATTTCCTTAGTTCGTTATTTACTTGCCTTATTTACCTTTCATGCGATATTTTACTTGCCTTATTTTCGTTTAGTTCGATATTTTACTTATTCCATTTGCATTTCATTCGATTTCTTTACTTGCTTTTTAGGATAGATTTATTTACCCTCTTTTGTTTTAGTTTAATTTGCTAGAAAAACAACCAACCTTTAAAACCAATTTAGTTTAGACATAAAGTTAAAAACCGTAGAAGAATACCATGCACACAAATCTCTGTGGATTCGATCCCTAAATACTGCAACTGATTAGTTGTGCACTTGCGGTTTTCTTTTGTTTTGTTAAGGGTAAAACTTGTTCCCTCACGTAGTTGACACACTCAGCACCGCATCAAGTTTTTGGCGCCGTTGCCGGGGATTTGTTTAGCTGCCTTTTGCTATTTTTCTTGTTTTAACTTCTGCTCTAGACACCTGATCTCTAGTTCTTTCTTAAAGTTTTTCTGAACTATCTTTCCCTTCTTTTGTCTTTCTCTGAATTGCATGAATACCAGGCGTAGACCTGCAGGAGACATTCCAATTCTAGACGAGATAGACAGACACGAAAGAGAACTTCGAAGACTTAGACGAACGCAAGGAATGGCCAACGACGACCAGCCTGGAGATCCTATTAATCGAAATTTAAATATGGACCAAGACGGGTCCGAACATGGAGAAAACGAAGAGAATGATCACATAGAAGGTGATCATGCTCGACAAGATGGAGAGGAGGATGAGGTTCTTCCAAGAAACCACCAGAACCGAGAGAGAGAAGGACGTGAAGACCTTGATCCACCCATCAATGTAGCCGATGGTGACCACCCAGCAATGCAGCCGAATGAACGCGTTCACCGCCCCATTCTGCCAGCAAATCAACACCGAAGACAAGCCAGGAACCATCGTATAGCTGACTTTGATGCACCTACTCAAATTTTCAGAATCGATCTGCGATCCAAGTACCATTTCCAAACCGGAATGAGTTTGAAGTCAAGCCTCAAATCATCTCATTGGTGAAGCAAAACCAGTTCCATGGAGTTCCTTCTGAGCACCCAATGGACCATATCGAGCTTTTTGAAGAAATTTGCAGCATGATGAGAACAAACCAAGTTCCACCTGACTATTTAAAGTGTAAGTTGTTCCCTTTTTCATTAGCAGATAAAGCTCACCGTTGGTTGAAGTCTTTGCCTGCAGGATCGATTACTAATTGGGAAGAATGTAGAACTGCTTTCCTGAACCACTTCTACACTAAGTCAAGGTCGAACAATTTGAGAACGAAGATCTCAACCTTTCAACAAGGGCCAACTGAATCTTTCTATGAAGCTTGGGAACGTTTTAAGGAGTATGAACGTGATTTCCCTCATCATGGATTTCATGGATCAAGCCTGCTGAGCACATTTTATCGAGGTTTGCAACCAAAATACAAACTTTCACTTGATACAGCTAGCAATGGAGATTTTGGGCAAAAGACGATAACCCAAGGAAGAGCTCTAATCGAAAATTTGGCTCAAGCCAATAGCAATGACTGTCCTGAATATGATCGATCAATGAAGCAAGCCGGAACAGACAACAAGGAGATAACCGAGTTGAAGAACATGGTGAGCCAGCTTCTGAAAAGCAACAATCGCCCGATCCATGCCTGTGAAACCAACAATGGCGCAGAAGAGGAAGGACCTGGTGATATCGATCACATTAATCAAGCATTTCAAGAAGAAGATGTGAACTACGTAGGAGCACTGGTGCCATACCAAAATCGCTCCAACAACAACTTCAACAACAACTTCCGGAATGCAAATTACAACAATCTCTCTTATCGCAATCCGAATGTGGAGAATCCTCAAGATCAGTACTATCCACCTCAGCAAAAATCATTCCAAAACAAGTTTCAAGGTGGAAACTTTGGAGGAATAGTACCATATCAACCGCGACAGCCATATAACTACCAAGGTACGAATTTTAACAATCAATTTGTACAACAGCAGGGAGTCACGACGAACCAGCTAGCTTCACAAATCGGTAGACTTGAACAGTCAATCCAACAGCTAGTTATGACGAATGAAAAAGCATCTAAAGACGTGAACGTGAAAGTAGACTGCATGTACAATAATCTGAATGGTAAGTTTGAATCTTTATCTTCGCACGTAAAGAAGTTAGATGTGCAAGTCGCCCAAACAGCCGACTCTATGAAGAGGCAAAGTGGAGTTCTTCCAGGAAGAGTTGAAGATAACCCTAAGAAGTTTTGAAACTCCATAACAACTTTGCCCGAAGAAGAGTCCGGAACCGATGGAAAGAAAGAAGAAACCCCAATCTTTGTACCACTGTACAAGGATATCGATCCCAAGCAGCCACCGTTTAAGGTACCTGAACGATCACCATTTCAAAGGCTTACCAAAGCCGATGATCCGGGACGTTTTGTTTTCCAGTGTTTCATTTCAGGAATCAAGTTTATAGACTGCTTGTGCGATTCCGGAGCCAATGTCAACATCATGTCTAAGGCATTTGCCGAAAGATTGGGCATAAAAACCTTAAAGACATCGACGGTTAAGGTTATTTTTGGAGATTCATCTCAAAAAGATACTGAAGGGGCGATTCATGATCTACAAGTTCTAGTGGGAGATAAGATTGTTACAGCAGATTTCAAAGTCCTGGAGATGGATAAAGACAAGGAGAGGCCACTCACTTTCGGGAGGCCATTCCTAGCTACAGTAGGGGCAATTATCGATCACGCAAACCGGCATGCTGTTTTCCTCAATGTGGACAGAAAAAGGTACTATCCTACTATCTTAGATGAATTTTTAAGTAAAGGAAACAGGCGAAAAGAGAAAGAAAAGGAGAAGCCGAAAGTTTTTGCAAAGATCAAGATCATCATTCCACCAGATGCAACGGAAACTAGTGAGGACCAAATCCAGGAGCTGATCGAAAACACAAAATGGGTTCTGAACAACATTAAAGTCCGAAAGAAGATTAAAGGTAAGAAGACTTCTCTTCAAGGAGAAGAAGTAAAACCTCCACCAACCGGAAGTGATAAAGGCACATCAAGTGGAGTGCCATTCAAATCAGCCTGATTCCTCATGCTTACGTCGAGCTAAACGACTTAAAACAAAAGCGCTTAATGGGAGGCAACCCATTTAGGTACTCTTTCTTTTAGTTTTCTTTTCCTTTTTAGAATTTATCCTTTCTTTTTCTTTTTTAAGTTTTAGGTATTTTATAAAACAAAAACACAAAAAATCAGAAAATTAGAAAAACCAAGGAGAAAAAGGTAGGTCTTTAGCTGCTCGGCCCGGCAAAGACGAGAAGATCGAAAAATAGGCCGCAGGAGGAAGACCCGCGGTCGCAACTGACGGGACCGCGGCAAACGGTGCATCGACCGCGGCACCGTGAAAGTGACCGCGGCCGAGTCCTCATCCACCGCGGTCGCGCGTCTCCTGACCACGGCCGTTGGTTGTTGAGATGGTTCCGCGGATTTCTGCCGCTTCCCGGTGTTGCTTGGTGATTTCCCGGTGTTGCCTGGTGTTTGTCTGGTGATTCCCGGTGTTGCCTGGTGTTTGCCTGGTGATTCCCAGTGTTGCCTGGTGTTTGCCTGGTGATTCCCGATTTTGCCTGGTGATTCCCGGTATTTCCCGAAATGTTCCCGGTAAAACCCGAAAAGATCCTCCGTAAGTTTTAAACTTTCCTAATGTGCAAACTGTTAGAATATATAGAGACTAAGCGGAATAAAGAGATTTGAGAGAGTGTGCAAAAGAGATGAGAGAAAGAGTTCCCAAAGTAGTGTGTTTATTCATTCTCGTCTTTGATACATATATAGAGGAGACAGAATAGAAACTAGGTTTAGCTAAGCTACAATACAAAAGAAAGTGGTTAGAAACATAAGGAAACATGTGAGTCTTGAGCATGGATCCCGAGAGATAGTGACAGCTCCAACGGTCACAAGACCAAGTGTAAACGACGCGCCAAGGGGGGACCATTGTACGGACACCAACTCTCTTCTTCCTTAAACATCACACGTGATCCCTTGAGCCTTCTCTCCTTATTAAAGGCTAACACCGATTCAAGCCCTAAAGCATAGAACCTTTCTTGACCAATACTCCCCCTCAAGCTTAGCCATCGAATTTTTTTAGATTGCTAAGCTTGAAGACCCATGAGCATCACCTCATTAAAAACCTTAACAAGGAAAACCTCATGGGACAAAACCTTGTTAAGGGAAAAAGAGTGTGATGTCCATGGATCAAGGACTATGATCAAGGGCGACTAAGGTCCACAAGTCCTAGCTTGCTAAAGAGATTGTTGCAAACTTTAAGACTTGCGGCCTTAGTGAAAATATCAGCCAACTGGTCTTCACTTCTTGTGTAGCACGGTAACACCACACCTTCCTCAATCTTCTCACGGACCTTGTGGCAATCTATTTCAATAGACTTTGTTCTCTCATGAAACACCGAGTTTGTTGCAATGTGTATAGCAGCTTGGTTATCACAATGCATTGTAATCGGACCTTCTTGCTCAATGCCAAGGTCTTTAAGGAGCGCCTTAAGCCAGGTTAATTCACTTGTAAGCTTCCTCATTGCCCTATATTCAGCTTCTGCGGTTGAGCATGAGACCACCTTTTGCTTCTTAGTCTTCCAGGTTACAAGATTTCCACCAATGAAAGTACAATACCCACTTGTTGACTTTCTATCAACACGATCACCAGCCCAATCTGAGTCACAATATCCCACAATCTCTGTATTATTGTTCTTTCCCATCCAAATGCCTTGTCCTGGACTCCCTTTGAGGTATCTGAGAATTCTTTCCACCATACCCCAATGATACACTGTCGGAGCTTGCATATGTTGGCTTACTTGATTCACGGCGAAGCAGAGATCTGGCCTTGTGAGAGTGAGATAGATCAATTTGCCAACAAGTCGTCGATACCTAAATACATCCTTGAAGGATTCATCTGATTTCTCCCCCTTTCGATTGACTTTGTAGCCCTCTTCAAGCGGCGTTTTGGCTGGTTTAGCTCCAAGTTTTCCTGTCTCTTTGAGAAGATCAACTGTGTATTTCCTCTGAGACAGAAAGAGACCCTCAGGAGACCTACACACCTCAATGCCAAGGAAATACTTGAGCTCGCCGAGGTCTTTAATGTCGAATACCGAGTTAAGAAAGGCTTTTGTAGACTGAATTCCCTCCTTGTCATCTCCAGAAATGATAAGATCGTCTACATAAACAAGAACAACCACCAGACCTTGAGAACTTTGGAGGGTAAACAAGGTATGATCCGAGTGAGACTTCTTGAACCCCTTTTCCATCAGAGTGGTACTAAGCTTGTTATACCAGGCTCTTGGAGATTGTTTCAATCCATATATAGCTTTCCTCAATCTCAAAACGTTACCGGGTGCAACAATATCCTCTAAGCCTGGAGGAGGGGTCATATACACTTCTTCCTGAAGTTCCCCTTGAAGGAATGCATTTTTCACATCCATTTGCCACAGATCCCACGAGAGATTAGTAGCGAGTGAGAGGACTACTCTTACAGTATGGAGCTTGGCAACCGGAGCAAACGTGTCTGTATAATCTTCTCCAAAGGTCTGAGTGAACCCTCTTGCAACCAACCGAGCCTTGTATCTCTCAATTTCACCGTTACTCTTATACTTGATAGTGAAAACCCACTTTGAGCTCACAGCTCGCTTCCCTGGTGGTAACTCGGCTTCATCCCAAGTATGGTTGCGCTCCATAGCTCCTCTCTTGTCACCTATAGCTTCAATCCACTCCTTCTTGTCTTTAGCTTCTTCATAGCTTTGAGGAATTTCGTGTTCCTCAATTTTTCCCATGAACGCTTGATGATCAGAGGGCAACAATGCAAGAGAACAAACAGCCTGATTTGGATGAGCTACAGCTTGACTATTGTAGTAGACTCTGGTGTTCTTGCTGAGCCTAGTACTTCTTCTTAATGGCTGAACAGGTTCCTCTACAATACAATTAGATGGATCCTTGATGAGCCTAGTACTTCTTCTTAATGGCTGAACAGGTTCCTCTACAACCGCCTCTCCTTGTTCTTGTGGGACTGATTCCTCTGCCTCCACTTCTAAGTCATCTGGAGTTGGCTCTTGACTCTGCTCCTCTTCTTGATTTACTTCTGAACTCAATGGTACTGGCTCAGCTTCTTCTTGAGTACTTGTAGGAACCGGCTTATGCACTTGCTTGGGCAGGACTGGGTTCCCAAGGTGATCCAGCAAGAACCGCAGACTGGTAGCGAGATCTGATGGGGAGCTTGACAGGTCTTTGAGACTCTCCCAATTCTTCTTGTCATAGTATCCCTGGTTCTCAAGAAATTTGACCTCCCTGGACACATAAGTGCGGCTATTAACAGGATCATAGCACTTGTACCCCTTCTGAGTTGTTGAATACCCAAGGAATATACACTTTATGCTTTTGGCCTCAAGTTTGTTTCTCTGTTCACCTGGAACAAACACAAAACAAACACACCCAAAAACACGTAAGTGATCTAATGAGGGTTTAGTTTTGTTAAGTACCTCAAATGGTGATGAGTCTTGTAAGACTTTTGTTGGGGTCCGGTTAATGAGATAGCATGCGGCTAAGACAGCATCTCCCCAAAAACGTTTAGGCACATTTGTATGGAACATCATCGACCTGGCCACCTCCATTAAATGTCTATTCTTCCTCTCAGCAACTCCATTTTGTTGTGGAGTGTAAGGGCAACTGGTTTGGTGTAAGATGCCATGCTTTGCTAGATGTTCTTTGAATCTTTGACTTGTATACTCACCGCCATTATCTGATCTAAGAATCTTAATCTTGGCATTAAAATGATTAGTCACATAATTTTGAAAGTTTGTGAATGCTTCAAATACACGATCTTTAGAGGGAAGTAAAGTTATCCAGGTATATTTTGATTTTTCATCAATGAAGGTCACAAAGTATTTATTACTATCCCTAGACATTGATAGACAAGACTTTTTAAGGTCTCAGGGCTATCAATCCCCTTGTCAATGTAGCACAAAGAGGTTAATCAATCCAGATGTGGTGTTAGACACTAAGCTATATGATCAAGTTCTTAATTCAAGCAAACAAGAGCGGGTTTTGATTAATCTAGAGAAAACTATAAACATAAACAGGATTAAAGACTAATGACAATGACAAATGATATGATGTGAATATGATATGATGGAGGCATGAGATTCTAGACATGATAGTTGGTCAGGGTGCTTTGGTGTTAAACTAGAGATGCTGATGACAATGATGAGACATGATTCAAGTGATTAAGAACTCTAATCTAGGTTAATCCTCTCATGAAGGTATTAACCCCTATACTAATCCATTTTCAAACTAAATTCCCATTTGTGAAATATGAATCAATATGCATTAATAAACAGTTCTTAATGATCATTCAAGCATTTAACAAATCATTCCCATGATGAAAAATTACTTAAACCTCTAACACAACTCTTTCAGGAATTTCATCAAACACTTTTGGTGCATGAAATTCCCAGAATCTAGATCTCAAGTGATTATCAAGGATCTAGCATATAGAACAGCTGTTTAGAGAGATGAATCAATGAATCTAGCCCTAAGCACCCCTAATCTAACACTTTAGCACCCTAACCTACACATCTAGAACCTCATTAAGGTGACTACTCACTAATCATACTAATCTCTCTTAAACCTTTCCAAGTTGAGAAGATTAGCATGATTAATGATGAGAAATGGAGATGGAGATGATAGATTCAAAAGAAAACAGCTTTAAACACCCAGATCTCCTTAAACTCTCTTGATTAAACACTCAAATAAAGATATTTCTCTTCTTAATGGAGTCTTTTCACCAAAAAGGCAAGAGACAAAGGGAATAAAACTTAGTTCTCCCCCAAAAAACCCTAAAAAGTATTTATACCTTCTTAAAAACGAACCGGGTCAGCCCGGAACAAACCGGGTCCTGACCCGGCTTTAATGGATAAAGTGGGAAAAGCTGCGGGTCGGTTCAGTATGTCCCAGGCCGCACACCTAAGTCGCAGTAGATGAAGACTTGTCTTGTGAGGCTTGAATCACCTTGTCGGAGCCGCACGCCTATCTAGGAGTAAATTGCGAGTGTTTCTGCGGCATGGTCTCCTTCCTCTCCAACTCGCAGGGCTGAGCCGGTTTCTGGGGGATGTAGAAACTGTGCGGGTTGGTCTCTATTGCACTTAGGTCGCAGGCTCAAGTCGGAGTGAATTCCGAGTGATCGTGCGGCATAGATCCAGGCGCGGATGACTCGCATGCCTAAGTCGCACGATTGTGGACTTAGCATTTCTCTTGCTCGGGAGCTCCAGACCTCTTCCAGTGATAGTTTACCCGCACATTTCAACTCGCAGCATCAGCATTCAGGTGTTCATTTTCAGGCCTGCGGGTTAACCAAGTCGCAAGACCATCTCGCAGCATCCAGAGCAGCTTAGATCACTTCGCATTCCGGAGAGTGTAACTCCTGTGATACTTGTCCGAATTGAATGATTTCGGTTGCAGAAGACAGAGGACTCATTTATCTCCAACTTTTGTGAAGGAAGTTTCAGTGCTTGGGAGGTGGAAGGCTTCCTGGAGGGCACATCTTTGCAGTGCATGTATACGACCAGAGAGAGGCGTCTAGACATGTGTCCATTCCGGAGGCCGTATCTTCCTGCTCATAGATCCGAATTGAATGCTCTTGGACGTTCTGGAAATAAGACTCAAATGTCTCTGATTCTCATGAAGGACCCGGAAGCTGAATCGGCCTGGAAGTGCACCGTCCTTCGCATCCTTCAGAACTGATCTGCTCGGTCCGGAATACCTGCGAGACAGGGGTTTCTTCCGACGAGCTTATCTCTCTGCTCACGCGTCCGAATTTCACGATTCCACTTGCTACGAGACCGTGATGCAATGCTCTCCAACTTCTATGAAGCACCCGCCGTCTGAATCGGACCGGAAGGCTCCCCGGACAGGCGATTTCTGAGACACGTTCATACCCGGAGATTTTGGCCGATACACTTCATTCGCGGTACATGAAAATGGCCGGTAAAGCTTCCCGCGGTACATGGAAATGGCCGGTAAAACCTTCCTGGCCAGCGAGAATGGCCGGTAATCTCCCAGGACCCAATTTTCCACTTTTTTTCAAGCTTTGCTCACCATTCCACCTCCTGGATTCATATTTTCAGCTCCATATTCACCTGATAGACACTCAAAACATGCAATATACTCATTGGGACCTAATGCATCTCCTAAGTTCTAAAACAAACCCTAAGGACGTAAAATGCATGAAATAAAACATAATTTGGAATGATTTATGCAACCTAAATGATGCAAATTATGAACATATCAACTCCCCCACACTTGTCCTTTGCTTGTCCTCAAGCAAAAAGAGCAAATGAGAGAAAGAGGTTGTATGCAATGGGAGTTCACATTTTCTTTTTGAGAGAAGTGATCACAATGAGAACTCAAGTTCATGCTCAATTATGCAATGCAAAGTCATACTCAGATATATATCAACTCAGCAAGGAATCTCCACAAGTTCATCTCTCTCTCAACTCTTTCACATTCATTAAGCTTTTATCAGGTGGATCTCATGATGCAAGGTTTAAACAAGCTGGCTTGGCTAGGGAGAGGCTATGAGATTAAAATGATCTCATCAGTGTTCAAGTGGGTTAAATGCAGCAAAGGGATCTCTCTATGAATGATCAAACTTTGGCAGAATGCTAAAGGTAAAAAGCAACCTATGCATACAAGGGCAAAGACTCATCACTCCCCACCCTCTACTCAAAGCTTCCTCTCTTGCTCAAAGACCTCACTTTTCACACTCATTTTTCTCTCACTAGGGGATTTGTTCTTCACTTTCACTCTCAAGTCTTGGAACTCAAACTTTACACAGCTCTTTTTCTTTTACAACTTCTAGCCTCTTCTTTCTTTCTTATCAAAACATTTGAGCTTTTGGCTTCTTTTCTTTCTTTTTCACTTAGAGGCTAGATTTTTCTTTTCAACAAACCAGAGCTCACTTTCTCAAAACACCAAGACTGACTTCTTTTTCTTTCATTCCCCTAGTTATTTTCACTCTCTCTTTCCACTCATCTCACCTTTTTCCACTCACCAAAAAGTCTTTTCCCCCACACTTATTCCTCGCCAAAACTCTCAGTTCCTTGATGTTGGAACACAGCACTCAATGAGACCTGCCCTTGTCGCTCTAAACCTAACACTTTCTGCTAAGTTTGATCCAAGGTGGCCTTTCAATTCACACACAAACATTGGCTTAAAAGAAGGATGGGTTCAAGGTGTGGGAACTGATCCATGATGTGGATTCAGCTACTTGAGCTAAGGAAAAGAGTGGTAAAAACAGTGGTTCTAGCTCAAGTATGTATATTGGTATCCACAAGCTTTTTCAAACAATGCATCACAAGATATTTTCAGGTCAAGTTCAAGGTTTCCACTTAATTAGAGTTGAGTTTAATTCAAACTTGCTTCTCAGATTCAAATCATTTCAGACTTTGCAAGCATAGAAAAAGATTCACAAGCATATTCAATTCAAGTTCTCAAAGTGATGTACTCTCTAGAAAACCTATCATTACTCCTTGCAAGATGCAACCTATATGCAAATGCAATCTAGACTCAATCCTAAAAATGAGAATGCAACTACATGATCATTTTTTTGTGAAAAATTTTCAGATTTTTCCATTTTTTTGGTTTTTATATGCACTTAGATG
>NW_006256901.1:3476933-3481327 GCF_000478725.1 Eutrema salsugineum | reverse complement strand
GCTGAAGTCGTTGTTGCAGAATACCAACCATATCTGTACCCATCTGTGGCTGCTGTTGAACCATTGGTGGCTGAAACTGTTGTTGAACCGGCGCCTGCTGTTGGAACTGTGGTGGACCAAACCCTGGTGGTGCCTTTGGCTGCTGTGAAGTGTAACCAGTGCCCTGAAATGGTTGCTGTTGCTGACCAAAACTCTGATTCTGACCAAATTGATTCTTGGGTTGGAATGACCCTTGAAAGTTGTGCTTGGGAACAAAGTTCTTTGGAGCTTGAGAATTGGGATAGACCTGGTCTTGTGGGTTAGCTACATTGGTGTTCCTGTAAGAGAGGTTTGGATTGGCATTACCATACTGATATCTTTGGAACCGCTGATTCCCAATGTAGTTGAGCTCCTCTTGGGTAAGACCTTCTTCACTTATGTTCTCAAAAATTTGAGAAGGTTCCTCATACTCTCCAACAAAATGCATTGGCTTCTGAGTGGTGAATTTCAGCTTGTCCAATTCACTCCTCAACTCCTTAACTTCTCTGGTGAGCCTCTGTTCTGAGCTTGAACCTTCAGACCTATTTGATCTGTCATAGTCTTCACCATAAGTATCATTGCTCAATGCTAAGTTCTCCACTAGCTCTAAAGCAGCATGAATCTCTTTACCCAGAAAGTTCCCATTGGAAGCAGTATCCAGCTGGTTTCTAATCTTGGGAAGAGCTCCCCTATACAGTGTGCTGAGAAGAGAAGCCTCACTAAACCCATGGTGTGGGCATTGGTTTGTGTAGCTCCTGAATCTCTCATATGCTTCACCAAAACTTTCATTGCTTTGCTGAGTGAAGCTAGAGATTTGGTTCCTTAGTTTTGCAGTTCTTGAGGTAGAGAAGAACTTAGATAAGAAGGCTTGCTTGCATTGCTCCCAGGTTTGAATGGAGCCTCTTGGAATATTCTTCTCCCATTGATGAGCTTTATCACCAAGACTGAATGGGAATAGTCTTAGCTTAAAGCTGTCTTCTGAAACTCCATTTATCTTGGTCAGATCACACACCTTATCAAACTGGTCCAAGTGTTCCAAGGGATCTTCCATTGCTAACCCATGGAACTTTGAGTTCTGGACCATATTCAGCAATGATGCTTTCACTTCAAAGTTGTTGTTCTGCACAGTTGGTGCCTGAATACCAGCTCCATACTGATGAGCATTGGCCCTGTCATTTTCGCCAACATAGATTTGGGGTTGCTCATATCTTCTTTGTTGTGGTTGGAAAGGGTGGGGTTGGTGGTGCACCTGGTGTCTTTGTTGAACATTGGCCTGATGCCTCTGTTGATGAGCCTGAGCTTGTCCCTGGTGGACATAGGCTTGTTGGTGGTGCACCTGTTCCTGCTGAACATTGCCCTGGTGAAACCCCTGACCAACTCCAATACCAGCTCCCTGACCTTGAGCCTGTTGCTCCTGAACTGGTTGTTCCATATCTACCACGTGATCTCCTTGTTCTGCCATCTCAGTCTGATCAATGTGTCTACCACGTCTGTCTCTTCTCCTCCTTGGTACCAAAAGGTTGATGTTGTCGTTTAGAGGAAAAGGAGGACCACAGCTTCTTGATCTAGACCTGGTGTTCATACACCTGAAATCACAAACAGAACTTGAAAGGAATCAGTAAAAACAAGAAAGTAAGCACTTGATCTCAAGAACAGATCAGAGCTTAATGCTAATCAAACCACAATTTGGCAACGGCGCCAATTGATAGACAAGACTTTTTAAGGTCTCAGGGCTATCAATCCCCTTGTCAATGTAGCACAAAGAGGTTAATCAATCCAGATGTGGTGTTAGACACTAAGCTATATGATCAAGTTCTTAATTCAAGCAAACAAGAGCGGGTTTTGATTAATCTAGAGAAAACTATAAACATAAACAGGATTAAAGACTAATGACAATGACAAATGATATGATGTGAATATGATATGATGGAGGCATGAGATTCTAGACATGATAGTTGGTCAGGGTGCTTTGGTGTTAAACTAGAGATGCTGATGACAATGATGAGACATGATTCAAGTGATTAAGAACTCTAATCTAGGTTAATCCTCTCATGAAGGTATTAACCCCTATACTAATCCATTTTCAAACTAAATTCCCATTTGTGAAATATGAATCAATATGCATTAATAAACAGTTCTTAATGATCATTCAAGCATTTAACAAATCATTCCCATGATGAAAAATTACTTAAACCTCTAACACAACTCTTTCAGGAATTTCAAGCAAACAAGAGCGGGTTTGGAAAGGCAAACACTTTTGGTGCATGAAATTCCCAGAATCTAGATCTCAAGTGATTATCAACGATCTAGCATATAGAACAGCTGTTTAGAGAGATGAATCAATGAATCTAGCCCTAAGCACCCCTAATCTAACACTTTAGCACCCTAACCTACACATCTAGAACCTCATTAAGGTGACTACTCACTAATCATACTAATCTCTCTTAAACCTTTCCAAGTTGAGAAGATTAGCATGATTAATGATGAGAAATGGAGATGGAGATGATAGATTCAAAAGAAAACAGCTTCAAACACCCAGATCTCCTTAAACTCTCTTCATTAAACACTCAAATATAGATATTTCTCTTCTTAATGGAGTCTTTTTCACAAAAGAGGCAAGAGACAAAGGGAATAAAACTTAGTTCTCTCCCAAAAAAAACCTAAAAAGTATTTATACTTCCTTAAAAACGAACCGGGTCAGCCCGGAACAAACCGGGTCCTGACCCGGCTTTAATGGATAAAGTGAGAATTACTGCGGGTCAGTCCAGTATGTCCCAGGTCGCACACCTAAGTCGCAGTAGATGAAGACTTGTCTTGTGAAGCCTGAATCGCCTTGTCTTAGCCGCACGCCTAAGTAGGAGTGTTTTGCGAGTGTTGCTGCGGCTTGGTCTCCTTCCTCTCCAACTCGCAGGGCTAAGGCGGTTTCTGGGGAATGTACAAACTGTGCGGGTTGGTCTCTATTGCAACTAGGTCGCAGGCTCAAGTCGGAGTGATTTGCGAGTGATCGTGCGGCATAGTTCCAGGCGCGGCTAACTCGCATGCCTAAGTCGCACGATTGTGGACTTAGCATTTCTCTTGCTCTTGAGCTTCAGACCTCTTCCAGTGATAGTTTACCCGCACATATCAACTCGCAGCATCAGCATTCAGGCGTTCATCTTCAGGCCTGCGGGCTAACCAAGTCGCAAGACCCTCTCGCAGCATCCAGAGCAGCTTAGACCACTTCGCATTCCGGAGAGTGTAACTCCTATGAGACTTGTCCGAATTGAATGATTTCGGTCGCAGAAGACAGAGGACTCATTTATCTCCAACTTTGGTGAAGGAAGCTTCGGTGCTTGGGAAGTGTAAGGCTTCCTGGAGGGCACATCTTTGCAGTGAATGTACACGACCAGAGAGAGGCGTTTAGACATGTGTCCATTCCGGAGACCGTATCTTTCTTCTCATAGATCCGAATTGAATGATCTTGGACGTTATGGAAAGAAGACTCAAATGTCTCTGGTTCTCATGAAGGACCCGAAAACTAAATCGGCCTGGACGTGCACCGTCCTTCGCATCCTTTAGGACTGATCTGCTCGGTCCGGAATACCTGCGAGACTGGGGTTCCTTCCGACAAGCTTATCTCTCTGCTCACGCGTCCGAATTTCACGATTCCACTTGCTACGAGACCGTGATGCAATGCTCTCCAACTTCTATGAAGCACCCGCCGTCTGAATCGGACCGGAAGGCTCCCCGGACAGGCGATTTCTGAGACACGTTCATACCCGGAGATTTTGGCCGATACACTTCATTCGCGGTACATGAAAATGGCCGGTAAAGCTTCCCGCGGTACATGGAAATGGCCGGTAAAACCTTCCTGGCCAGCGAGAATGGCCGGTAATCTCCCAGGACCCAATTTTCCACTTTTTTCAAGCTTTGCTCACCATTCCACCTCCTGGATTCATATTTTCAGCTCCATATTCACCTGATAGACACTCAAAACATGCAATATACTCATTGGGACCTAATGCATCTCCTAAGTTCTAAAACAAACCCTAAGGACGTAAAATGCATGAAATAAAACATAATTTGGAATGATTTATGCAACCTAAATGATGCAAATTATGAACATATCAAAAGGGTCAAAAATGGTGAAAACCGCTTGGAGAAATTTCTCGGCCAAATCGCGTACCGGACGAACGGAAACCTCGGCCAAAATCCTTACCGATCGCTCAGCACCGGCCAAAATCCTTACCGATCGATCTTTACCGGCCAAATTCCTTACCGGTCGACCAAAGTCAGCTTGGGTCGAAGATCGGGTGCAAATACCATGGGTTGAGTTTTTGGCCGAGGCGAAGGAATTTTTACGACCAAAAAGCTTACCGCGGTACACAGCCCTCAAG
>NW_006256901.1:3402688-3476725 GCF_000478725.1 Eutrema salsugineum | reverse complement strand
GATAAGTGACATCATTAGGACCAAATATCGCATAACAGTCTAAGTCCTTGGTAGCTCTACTAACCGATAATAAGTTAGAAGTGAACTTAGGCACAAACAATGCTTTACTATCTTTATCAAATAACTTTAGGTTACCAGTTCCTTCTATGGGAATTCCATCACCATTAGCTATCACAACATTTCCTAAAGCCGGTTTTATGTTGTTTAACAGTTCAGGGTTACTAATCATATGATGAGATGCGCCTGAATCTACAACTAAAGCGGTTTTAGGTTTATTAGAGAAGAAGGTGATACCAGACTGTTTTGCGGCTAAGGCTTTGATAAGAGCCTCAAGGTCGGTCTTTCTCACAAACTCAGTCGAGACATTCATGGCACCATCTCCACCTTGTGTCAATGCACCGGCTCCTTCTTGAGCAAAGCTAGCTCTTGCATCCTTGAACTTGCTCGGCTTCAGGTGGGGATGAAGAATCCAACATTTATCTTTGATGTGGCCCTTCTTCTTGCAATGGTCACAGATCCATGGCTTCCTGTCATCGGGTTTAAAGACACCTTTGTTGGCCGAGATGAGCTCTTGCTTCTTGAAGAGACCAATAGAACCTTGCTCCTTTTGGATCCTTGCACAAACGTCTTCAAGGCTTGGGAGCTTATCCTCTCTCAAAATGTGCTTGATGAGGTCGTTGAAGATGGGGTTTAGCGTGAGAAGAAGTCCAAAGACTTTGTCTTGCTCTCGCCTTTCATTGAGAACTTTAGGATCCAAAGTGCTCGGCCTCAGCATCTCTAGCTCAGCCCACAAAGATCTGAACTTCCCAAAGTGAGCTTTGAACTCCATGTCTTCCTGGCTCATGTCATTAATCGCCTTCTTGCCTTCAAAGACTCTGCTCAGGTTTGTATCATTACCGAACACATTCTTGAGAGTTTCCCACAGAGATTTTGCTGTCTCACAGTAGGAGTAAGCTTCAAGAATCGTCGGCTCAAGGGAGTTTTGAATGATGCCAAGCACGGTCTGGTCTTCTTGGAACCATTTTGCTTCCACAGCTTTGGCTTCTTCATCCTTCTTTCCGTCTTTGGTGGCGTCTTCTTCGGGAATCTGTTCTTCTAAGACGTGATTCCAAAGCCCTCGTCCACACAACGCCGTCTTTGTGGTTCTAGACCACAACAAGTAGTTTCCTCCTTTGAGGATAACAGGAATCACCACCGGTTTTGAGATCTCGGTGTTTGCATCGTTTGAACTCATTTTGTTCTTGAGGGGTTTTGAGAAACAAGAGAATAAGAGATGAGCGAACTAGAGAATGAGAGATTTAGAGAATAAGGTTTGAAGAATAGAGAAAAGAAACTCAGGAAATCGGAACCAATCGCTCTGATACCATGTTAGAATATATAGAGACTAAGCGGAATAAAGAGATTTGAGAGAGTGTGCAAAAGAGATGAGAGAAAGAGTTCCCAAAGTAGTGTGTTTATTCATTCTCGTCTTTGATACATATATAGAGGAGACAGAATAGAAACTAGGTTTAGCTAAGCTACAATACAAAAGAAAGTGGTTAGAAACATAAGGAAACATGTGAGTCTTGAGCATGGATCCCGAGAGATAGTGACAGCTCCAACGGTCACAAGACCAAGTGTAAACGACGCGCCAAGGGGGGACCATTGTACGGACACCAACTCTCTTCTTCCTTAAACATCACACGTGATCCCTTGAGCCTTCTCTCCTTATTAAAGGCTAACACCGATTCAAGCCCTAAAGCATAGAACCTTTCTTGACCAATACAAACAAGAAAAGGTAAGTTCCCGTAAACTTAAAAATTTCCAGAAATTTTCCGTTTTTGCTTCAAAAAAAAAAACGCTTTTTAAAGAAAAGAAACAAACTTTTTGGATCAAAACTCTTTCTTCTCTTCTCTTCCAAAAAACTTAGAGATTTAGGAGAAAGAACACATTTTTCAATTCTTAAGCTTTTTAAGAGATTTTTGGCTCAAACCTCACTCTTTTTCGAAGCTGATTTCAATTCTGCCATCAATTCTCTCTTTCCAGCAAGGTATGAACCTCAAACTCGCCATTCTTACTCGATTTTGAACTTAAGGGTTTTCTTTAAAACCCCAGAATTTTGGTCTATTGATGGTGGAAATAGCTTAAGAATGATAGATTATCCATTTAGGGTTATCTAAAAATCGATTTTAGCACCTAGCTTAAGAGGAATTGAGATTTTTGAAATTTGGATTCTTCATGCTTCATAAAAATCGAATTTGGAACAGCAAAATTGATGAATTTGATTTAATCTTGTGTGATTAGTGATTAGTATTGGGTAATCTTTAGAATTCACATGGAAATTGCTCATAAAAACCGATTTTTAGAAGATTTCTATGTTGAGGACATAAAAAATCCGAATTTAGTCATGAACTACTTGACTTCTCTGATTTAATATCAATTTTATTTGCTAATAGTTTTAATTAATCTCTTTATACTAGTATTAGTGTAACAAATCTTAATGTGTTAAAATTGGCATCCAAATTCACTCTTTTTTCCAAGAATCATTTCATTTTGCAGAAAATGGATGAAACCAGATCCCGAAGGAGCCGTCGAACTGGTGGCAGCTCCGATGACATTCCCGACGATGCTACTCTAGGAGAGTACATGCTGAACCAAGCCAGACCGAGAAGAAGAAGCTATGTGATGAGATTGCTCCAGTACTCAAGAGAAACACGAGCACCTCCCGAGCCACCACAGATTCGATACATTGGGAGGGAGACAAACCCGAGAGTGGACTATGCGAGGCATTTCAAGAAGCTGAACATCAAACCCACGCCTTGCATTGATTATCATACACTCGAGATGCTTGGAATCAGAGAGGATGTGATCTGGTACATCGATGCACTTAAGCTGAGACCCTACTTGGAGCTGAACCTTCCGACTTATCCTGAGCTAGTCCGTGAGCTTTTAGCGACCGTTACACTCCACCACACGAAGAGGAGGAACCCAAGAGCATCAGATGGCATCTTGTCATTCTCCATCCGCGGACAGCCTTATGCTCTCACCATTTCCGAGGTTTGTGAAGCTCTTAAGCTTCCGTACACTGATGGCATCTACCTTGAAGATGAACCTGATCTTAACCTATGGAGAGAGATGGGTCATGGAGCTTACGATAGTGGGAGATCTAAGTCAGCCCTTCTTAGCCACCCAGCAGTGAGAGTTGTGCACAAACTTTTAGCACACACGATCTTCTCTAGAGCCAACATGGGAGGTGTCTTTAAGACTGAGCTCATTACACTTCAGATTCTGTTTATGGATGATCCACGACTTGCCTGCTTTGCCTGGATCATATCGCAGAATATGGTAAAGGTGAAGCATGATTTACATGGTTGCGATGACGCTACTCCAGCTTTCGGGAATGCTATTACAGCGATACTACAGGCTGTAGGATTCGATTTCTCATCTGACAAACCACTTCCCGATGTCTGGTATGATCTACTTTATCTCTCTCGCGATCACACTATCTCTCGCGCCGATTTCGATCCAGACAGGTTTGGTTACAAGTATTGCACTGGCACCGAGGAGCACCGAGTCCCCCTACCTTCGGCGTCTATCCCAAGATTGTGCAACGGAGGACGCCCTCGATGGACTCCGGAATCCGATGATTTTCTGCCATCTGTACCTCGTCTACCATTCACCATTGGCCAGTACATAGTGGCCAAGGCGAGGCGTGATGCAGCTGTGCCCCGTGCTCATTTTCAGCCATCCATTCCGACCGGCCACGCCTCATCATCTACATCATCACACACTCATTCCGATCTGGAGCGCAGAGTTGAGAGACAGGGACGACGCTTTGAGCGCGTTGTCACCTTCTTACAGGAGCAGCACCAGTTCGCAGACGACACTTCGGAGGATGAGTGATTGATCAGCACTTCACTACCATCACGGTTCTATCATCATTTTCTTTTCTTTTATCTTATTTTATCTTATTTTGCTTTTATTCACCATCTTTTCACCAACTTTTTCACACTGGGGACAGTGTGATTTAAGTCTGGGGGAGGATGTCTATCCGTACTAATTATTTTCCTGCTTTTGCTTTTAAATTTCAAGTACTTTTTAAATTTTAATATGTAACCTATTCGACATTAAGTATTTTTCAGGAATGTTTGACGCAAAACTATGATGATTTAGACCTGCACACTTCTACACTATGCATGATAGCTCATTTGTGGTTAGCACTAGACTAGGCGGTAGCTAGAGTACTTGCACTACGAACTCCCACCAGAGGACTTCTATTCATGGAGATTCTTT
The DNA here is from genome assembly GCF_000478725.1 of Eutrema salsugineum. Classification (NCBI taxonomy): domain Eukaryota; kingdom Viridiplantae; phylum Streptophyta; class Magnoliopsida; order Brassicales; family Brassicaceae; genus Eutrema; species Eutrema salsugineum. The sequence goes on along the minus strand of NW_006256901.1, from coordinate 3,472,453 downwards.
CTAACAGGATATACTAGCTCATTTTATTTGGACTTAATATTGGTATCTAATTTTCTCATCATTGATTTTAGGCAGGCATCGACATACACATCTAGGACGTCTTTTACCATCACTTTTACCACTCTTTGTCGTCCTAGATGACCAGTTTATCTTTATCTGGTACCTTACCCTAAACCCAAAACCTTTGTTTTCAATCCTCATGCATTCTCTTTTTAGTTTATATCAGCAGATATGTGCAAAAACATCGGAGAGAAGAGGAGCGACGCAGTTTTCAGTCACTCGCAAAAGAGACTGAATGGAATCGGGAAGGAAGAGTATCAGAAACATAATAAAGCTTTACAAGACAGATATTAACTGGTAAATTCGTGCTCTCTAAGACTCTATATCTAAAGGTGTTCCCTTTCTTTAAAAAAAAAAAAAAAAAAAAAACGTGAAAAGAGAAAGGGAAACAAAAAGCCTAATGAGTCTTAGACTGTCGAAATTTGTGGAGCAATGAGCAACCACTATTCGTTTAAGGAGCTATTGTTTAGAAAGATTTACAAAAATCTAAGTCTGGGGGACTTTGGAGAGAACTTGAGGAAGAAGACTATGAATCTGTGTCAAGAAGAAAGTGACTGAATACTGTGGATACCAACAGCTTCACTCTCTCTTGCGGTTTTGCATGATGTCCTGCATCCTCCAGATCTTCAGGTAACCCTTAAACACTTTAAGCCATACCCCCAAAATAATCCTTCTTTACACCTAGCCTAGATTGCATTGCCTAGATTTTCTTTGATGAGAACCACCGAGATTTTTAATGAATGTTAAGAGCTAGTTGACTGGAAGTTAGATCTTAGTGTATAGATTTCTGCATGACGGATTAACGGACTAGTTATGCCTGTATTGCTAGTGAGAATTTTCTAGGCTATTCCCGATTGATGCATACTGATTGATATTGGTCTAAAAGTTTGGTCTCTGAAATTTTGTTTAGTTCCTGCGTTTTCAAACCTCTCGCCAAGATTTAGCCTTTGTTTTGTTTGAGGACAAACAAAAGACTAAGTATGGGGGAGTTGATAACACTGGATTTTGACCATTTTTATGGATCATTTTAATATCTTTTACAGGTGTTTTTACTCCATTTTCAAAGGTTTTAAAAGGATTTCTATGTTTCCGGATTTTAAAAGACTTTTCAGGTAATTTGGGATAAAGAGGCATAAAATGGTACAAAAAGACTCTTTTGGATAAATGCAGACCGTCAGAACTCTCATAGAGAGACGAAGACCTTCTCACCGTCTGATCACCCTCAAAATTGGACAACTTATAGAAGAGTCAACCAGCTTTCAAATGCACTTGGTTTGGAGACATTCCAACGGTTGGATCTCAAGATATTCCATTAGCCCCGAAGCCACGCGGAGTTGGCCAGCAACTCACGCGACTGCGGCCAACAAGCTATTTGCCGCGGTCAGAAGCCTCCCGACGGCGGGAAACAAGCCAATTGCCGCGGTCACAGCACTCCCGACTGCGACATTCAACCTCCGACTTAAAGCCCACTTATCTGAAGCCCAAAGTCATTCCCAGCCTCAATTCCGGAACCCTAGAGACCATGGAGTATTGGAGACTATAAATACATGTCATTTAGGTCGTTTTTAGACACCACCCTTGATACTTTATAGAAACCCTTTTCCTTTAGCCGTTTTTATGAAATTTTTGTAGAACATTGTTCAAGTCCGAGTTCTTCAATAGAGAAGCTTTTTTTATCTCTTTTCTTTACTGTTTTTCATTACTTTTATTAAAACCAATGATGATGTCGAACTCAGCCTTGTCTGAGTAGATCCCGAGTTGGGCTTAGGGTTCCCGAAAGGGGCTCTCATAATCGATTAAGACATCTAGGTTTATAGATCTGGGATTTCGACCTGTTCTCTGTTTATTCTTGTTCTTATTGCATGTATGCTTGATTGATCACCTAGTATCTGATCTAGATAGTTAGTGTTGCGAAAGTTTTCATTAAGTATCAGCCCTAGAATGAAACAGGTGATTTTTCCATAGGAGTGGAAACCTACCTGCGGCGAGATCGTGAGTATTGACGAGTCTTATGCAGCTCTTGCGTTCTCTCCCTTCCAGGGCCAGAGTGGAAACCTACTGGTCAGGGTTGCAAGAAACAGTTGGTTATGATCACGACAGTGACGTAGTCATACCGCCGTACTCTAGCTCTAGAACCCATATATTGTTATCCGTCAATCCCAATCTATCTACCTTATTGTTAAAACCGATTATGATCCCTTAGAGTTCCCAAAAGCTCAGCGTTTTTAGCCATAGTTTACAATTCCATCGATTTTTACTTGCTTTCTTAGACCTGCATTTCAATTTCCTTAGTACGTTATTTACTTGCCTTATTTACCTTTCATGCGATATTTTACTTGCCTTATTTTCGTTTAGTTCGATATTTTACTTATTCCATTTGTATTTCATTCGATTTCTTTACTTGCTTTTTAGGATAGATTTATTTACCCTCTTTTGTTTTAGTTTAATTTGCTAGAAAAACAGCCAACCTTTAAAACCAATTTAGTCTAGACATAAAGTTAAAAACTGTAGAAGAATACCAGGCACACAAATCTCTGTGGATTCGATCCCTAAATACTGCAACTGATTAGCTGTGCACTTGCGGCTTTCTTTTGTTTTGTTAAGGGTAAAACTTGTTCCCTCACGTAGTTGACACACTCAGCACCGCATCATCATGCAGTAGACACATCAAGTTTTTGGCGCTGTTGCCAGGGATTTGTTTCGCTGCCTTTGCTATTTTTCTTGTTCTAATTTATGTTCTAGACATTTGATCTGTAGTTCCTTCTTAAGTTGCTGAATTATCTTTCTATTCTTTTGTTTTTCACTGAATTGCATGAATACCAGGTGCAGAGCTGTAGAAAACATTCCAATTCTTTACGAGATAGACAGACACGAAAGAGAACTTCAAAGACTTAGACGAACACAAGGAATGACCGACGACGACCAGCCTGGAGATCCTGTTAACGGAACTTTAAACATGGACCAAGATGGGTCTGAACATGGTGAAAATGAAGAGAACGATAACATAGAAGGTGATCATGCTCGACAAGATGGAGAAGAGAATGAAATTCCTCCAAGAAATCCTCAAAACCGAGAGAGAGAAGAACGCGAAGACCTTGATGCACCTATCAATGCAGCCGATGGTAACAACCAGGAGATGCATGATGCGATTGTAAACGGGGTTGTTATTTTCGTTTTAGTAAGCTTCAGATTTTATATTTATAACCCATGAATGTCTGCAAGTGCACAGATGTGCGCTGTAGTACTTAAGGGTATCGATCCACAGAGACTTAGCTGTTTCAGTACAAATTCACGGCAATGCTTAAATCAGATTAGAACTAAACAATTTGGATTTTGGTTTTGGGTTTTGAATGTCACTAAATCAGACTAGGAAGAAATTAAAAGGCAATTGAAAACGAAAGCAAATGAAAGCAAGTAATAAGCGATTAAACAAAGGCGAATGGAAGCAGGTAATAAGCGAATGAAAAGCAAATAAAATCGAAGGTTGTAAGCAATGAAAGACAAACGCTGGGTTCAAGGGGTTTCACCGGGATTCATGGAATAAGTTATGTCGATTTTAAACAAGTGATAAAGGTAATCAACTACGTATGTTCTAGAACTCGAGGCACGAAAGTATGAATAACCTACTTTCGCAGCACTAAACAACTATCTCTCGCAACCCTGATCAGTAGGTTTCCACTCTGATCTTGGAAGGGAGAAGATGCAATAGCAGAACAAGACTCATCAATATTCACAACTCAACTAAAGGTAGGTTTCTACTCCTATAGAATCATTTCTCGTTTCACCCTAGTTCAGACAATCAATGAAAACTTTCGCAACATATCATATCAGATCGGCTTCTAAGTGGCCAGCAAAGGATCACACAGTAAAATCAAAGGCAAACGAAGAACATCTAGAAGATTAATAATCCTAAATCTATCGATTCATAAGCAAAGACACACGAACTTCCCTTTGAAAAATCCTTTTAAACCCAACTGGGAAACTACTCAAACATATTGTAAACAATCATCACAGAGTATTGAAAGTTGCAGGAAATTAAAGAAAACAGGGAAGAAGAATGAAGAACAAAGTCGCAGATGGAGGCGCGATGATGCTCTCCTCGACGGCTCCTCCTTCAAGGGTGGCGGCCTCCTAGGGTTTGTGAGGCACACGATCTCTCTCTCTCCTTATGTCTATAAATTTCGGTCTCCTCTCTTTAGAATGACCTAAAGAGGGTATTTATAGCTCCTGGAGTTATCCTGGACACTTAGGGCTTCAAAAATAACGAAAGGAATTGATTTGGGCTTTAATTAAGTCGTCTAGGAAGTGAACGACTAATGGCTGCAGTCGCGGTGTTTCTACCCGCGGGGAAATAGGCTCTGGCCGCGGTCCCGGCTTATGCTCTCTTCCGGAATTGCATTTTCTGTCATTCTTGCATCGAGAGTATCTGAAGATCTAACCGTTGGATTGTATCCAAACCAAATGCATTAGAAAGCTGGTTGGATCCTCTATGTTGTCTCAAGTTTTGGGGGTGATCAGAAGGTGAGAAGGTCTTCATCGCTTGCATACTTCTGACGTTCTGCATTTATCCAAAATTGCTCATTTGTTCCAAATTGCATTTCTTTTGCCCAAGTTTCCTGTAAATTCTTTTGAAACTCTAAAATATTGAAAACACTTTAAAAACCATTGAAAACAGAGTTAAAACACCTGCATAAGACATAATTATGATCCATAAAAATGATCAAAATACAGTGTTATCAACTCTCCCAGACTTACCTTTTAGTTTTTCCTCAAACAAACTCAAATTAAGTCAGGAAAAAATTTTAAAAATCGCAGGAACTAAACAATATCTCAGTGACCGTCCTTCTAAACCATAACTTATCGTGAAACATATATTTGGATCTAGTCTAGAAAATTCTCACCAAAATACAAACATAACTAGTCCGTTGATCCGTCATCCGAAAATCTACACACTTAGATCTAACTTCCAGTCAACTAGCTCTGTACATTCATTAAGTGTAGTAGTGAATTCTCATCAAAGACATTATTCAGGGTAGACGGCGTTTAGCATTAAAGGCTATTTAAGTGGTGGAGTTAAAGTGTTTCGGGTTACCTGAAGATCTGGAGGATGCTAGATATTATGCAAAACCGCAAGAGAGAGAAGGACCTGTTGGGTGACCGCTAATTTTCAGTCACTTCTCCATTGCCAAATTTTGTTGCATAATATTCCTCCTTTGTTGTAAACAGCTTTTCCCCGAGACTTAGATCTTTTCCGGGAATCATAAACATAATCTCCAAATAATCAAACTCTAGCTTGCCTCAAGGATAAAATTCGATCCTCCTAGACTCTCTAAGGCTTTAAATTTCCTTTCCTTTCTATTTTTTTTTTTTTTTTTGAAAAGAGGAAACAACCTTTTATAAGAGAGTCTAAGGGACGAAATTGTACCAAGATTTTGAAGTTTTTTCCAAGGCAAACTGAGTTTTCTCCTTTTGTTGAATCATTCCAACGAAATCGCAGTGACTGAAAACCGCGTTGATCTCTTTCTCTCCGACGTTTTTGCACAAATCTTCATATAGGACAATGAAAAACAAGAGTGCATGTGGTTTGAAAGAGGTTAGGTTCGGTGGGGAACTAGCTACAGATGAACTAGCCATTCAGGATCAACAAAGAGTGGTAAAATGGTAAAGGAGTCATGAATGTATGATTCGTTTCCCTGATCTAATGCTTCAATGAGAAAATTAAGTCAAAATTAAGTCCAGATAAAATGAGCTAGTATATCCTGTCAGAAAGAATCTTCATGAATAGAAGTCCTCTTGTGAGATTTCATAATGCAAGTATTCTAGCTACCGCCTAATCTAGGCCTAAATAAAAAAAAGAGCAAAAAAACGAGGATGTTTATTGTTTATTGTTTTCCTGGTTTGAAAACTTTTTGAAAAACATTTTGAAAACGATTTTTGAAAAATTTTATGAAAATGTTGCTGGGAAAAATTTTATGTAAAACGTTTTGAAATTTTTTTTGTAAAATTTTATGTGTCCAAAACAAACTCAAAACAAATCAAATTTCATTAGTAACGGATGAACATCCTCCCCCAGACTTATTTCACACTATCCTCAGTGTGATAAATCTTGGAAAGAATGGTAAAGAAAATAGAAATGTTGAAATGTTTAAGAGTACTTATCGTGCTGGAGAGTGCTGCTCATCTTTTGTATTTGTTCTTCCTTATTGAAAACCTGAAATTAGATGAAACAGAAACAAAGCAATGGAAATATAAAATAAAAGTCAAAGGGAAATAAATAAAATACCAAGTGGGTTGCCTCCCACTAAGCGCTTGTTTCAAGTCATTAGCTTGACATTGCTGCTCATATTAGACTTAACCAGGGTCGTGACACTCCTTGATCTCATCATTGGCCGATGATGGATCAATCAAAAACATCACTTCTCTTTTGTCTTCTCTTTTTTCAACCAGATATGGCTTTACACGCTGTCCATTCACTGTAAATGAATTTCCGGGCTTGACTTCCTTTATCGTGAAGGGTCCAGACCATCTTGATCGTAATTTTCCTGGAAAAAGCTTAAGACGAGAATTGAAAAGAAGAACCTTATCGTTAGGAGCAAAATTTCTATGAATAATCGTCTTATCATGATATGCTTTAGTCCTCTCTTTGTAGATTTTCGAGTTTTCGTAAGCATTGTGTCAGAGTTCTTCTAACTCGTGAAGTTGAAGTAGTCTTCTTTCTCCAGCTGTTTTCAAGTTCATATTCATCTCCTTGATAGCCCATTGCGCTTTATACTCAAGTTCTACTAGAAGGTGACATGCTTTTCCATAAACTAGGTTGAATGGTGTTGTTCTTAATGGTGTCTTGAATGCTGTTTGATATGCCCATAATGCATCGTCAAGCTTGGTAGACCAATCCTTGCGATGAACTGCAGTTGTTTTCTGCAAAATTGACTTGATTTCTCTGTTTGAGATTTCTACTTGACCGCTAGTTTGGGGATGGTATGGAGAAGCGACTTTATGCGTAACTCCATTCTTTCTAAAAAGATTCTTGAAACTTTTTCCTAAGCTTTTTCCTAAGTTTCCTAAAAAGAGTCTTGAAACTAAAAATACTAGAAAAACATAATAAAAACACTTGAAAGCAATAAAAAAACATAGAAAAAGTATTTCAAAACGATCCATAAAAGTGGTCAAAATACAGTATTATCAGTATAGTTCCATAAATCGTTTAATGAAACGCCAGGGATTCGTCAATTTAAAAATAGTCTTCCTACATTCAATTTTGATACACCTCGTAAGAAGATAATTATTTCTATGTGTGAATAGTATATCTATTTTTTTTCAATTGTAGTGTTTGTTTTGTTCCACCCATAAATTGATTAAAGCGAGTTAGAGTTAACGTTTGTTTTGAATTGAATCTAATTTAGGTGGATGGTTCTACAAATCATAAAATTTATTGCTGGTGGTTTGTATTATAAAAACAGTATAAAATAAATTTCAAGTTGAAAAACATTTTGCTCTTACAATACATGTATTTTTTTTCTTTTTTTTACTTCTGCAAATCCCATTAGCTTCATGAAAAGAAGTGATTGTAATCCTTATTGAGGAACTGTACGAGATAATTCAGAGCATAAAACTGAAGACTAAGGTTAATACAAAAAACATAAAGATGAATAAAAGGAATACTTGGATCAAATAGGCTCTTTTTGATATTCTATCTACCGTCTTATTAAAATTCCTTGAGAATCAACAAAATTGTGTATAATCAAACATTTTCCTCTAGTATTTGATGTCATGTACCTAGTTATACCTTTTAATTCTCTGCATCTCCATGCTAAGGAGAACACTCTAGAACAACAAAATGATTCTCCAATTCTTATAGTATTTCTAAAATAGTATTTCTATGGGCAAATATATATGCTCTTCCGGAGCTTTTAATATTTTTTGTACTACCTCATATTGTACTCACACTAGCTTATTTTTTCGCCACATGAGGGATATATCTTTTGCATATTACCTTCTTTATCTTCTCACTTCTAGTGGTAATCCAAGTTCCTCAAAGAAACTTTAAGCAATGCGCTTTTAGTGATATCACATTCTAGTGATCATGTATTTTTTTAATCGCTCTAAATAACTTATGAATAATTTATGGTAAAATATTGGAACAAAAACTAAACCGAATAATATTAATTTGGCATATCTTAAATCAAGTGGTGGACGATGAAGTTGGTAGATCAAACTGGTGGTAGTTTTCTCCTTTCTCAAAATTGTGAGGAGAGAATAAATCTTCCATAGTCACAAATCTTTTCACGTAATCAACATTTATTAACGATGGAAAAGAATGGAAAAATAAAGCTATAAGACTTTTCTAACCATCAATAACACTGCATATTTGATAACAGAATAATCTGTGCAACTTATAAGCAAATCGGTTTTCAAAAGTCTATTCACCTACATCGGTCATCAAGTTTTTACTCTGCTTTATTTTACATTCACAAATACTTTAGGTGATTTTAACACACATCAGTTGCAATCGACATTTTCTGAACAGATCAAAGTAAGACATGTATCTCCATATCTTATATATTATATGACAAAAGCAATCAAATCCTAATTACGCATGCTTGAACGATGAGGCAATAATTGCTTGGCTTCACAAACTATATCATAATAATTATGCAATAATTAAATATATGTTGAGTTAACTCAATCAACCAACACCAAACCCGATGAATACGAAATCAGTATAAAGCAACGTTTTACCTAACAACTCTAATAATTTTATATTCGACTAGCACCAGGATTGGCCCAAAGCAAAAGCAAGGCAGGCGACGAATTTGGACATCTAAAGTTTGGAGAAATAATTTAGTTGATCTTTTTTATTGGGGATATATATAAATAAAAAACAGTTTTAGGTTTTTTTTATAAGATAATGATATTTGTAAGGGTTTGGTAGTGTTATGGATTTTTCTCTAAAACAACATTGGTTAAGGTACATTTTAAAATAGTGTATTTATTAAGGAAATTATATTTTAGAAACAAACAAAAAAATAACCGTCAACACCACATTTACATGGTGTTTACGTTTTTGTTTCCATAACCTACCATAACCATCATTTTGGGAAAAAGCAATTATCATCATAGAATAATATAACTATAAACATAAATTAAATATTATATTTTTGGTGTAAGAATAAATAGATAGAGAAACTATCATGTGAATAACGTGTAGCCAATAAAAGAGAGAGCTACAAAAAAGAGGAAATTGATGTCTTATTCCACAAATAATTAGGAATATGTATAAATATACAAATACTTGGGGAGCAAAATAAATTTGAAAAATAAGGAAAATAAAAATATTATAAACTTCCTATAGTATATTCCTAAAATGAACAACCATAATCACTAATTCATAAAAAAAAATTTTAATTTGTTTGATTTTGGGAATTTTAAAATGAGGTGGTGATCTTTCCAACCACTTTATTTATGCGTTTGAACAACTTGTTAAATATGTTGTAAGTAAATTTTTTATCTTACATGTTTTGTTAAATATCATCATACTTTAACTATATTCTTGGATCAGAAATATTAAAATGACGAAATCTCTCTTTTATTAAAATAATAAAAGAGAGAGATACGAAAAGGAGGAAATTGATGTCTTATTTCACAAATAATTAGGAATATGTATAAATTTACAAATACTTGGGGAGCAAAATAAACTTGAAAAATAAGGAAAATAAAAATATTATAAACTTCCTATAATATATTCCTAAAATGAACAACCATAATCACTAATTCATAATATTTTTTTAATTTGTTTGATTTTGGGAATTTTAAAATAGGGTGGTGATCTTTTTAACCACTTTATTTATGCGATTGAAAAACTTGTTAAATATGTTGTAAGTGATTTTTTTATCTTAAATGTTTTGTTAAATATCATCATACTTTAACTATATTCTTGGATCAGAAATATTAGTGGGATATGATTTTTCACAAAATAACCAAATTAATTTTTTAGATCAGGATTTACAAGCTAAAATATCCTTCTATTTGAACTTCAATTAATTTGTATTAATTATCGTGAAACTTCGAAGCAACTCCTAGGAGGATTTTGGAGTTAATGAATATTGTTGAACTCACATGTTTCTTTCAAAAAAATAAATTAATTTTCTATAAGTGCTATTTAATATAATTGTTTTAAAAAAAAAAATTGGTATGTGTTTGGACCATATATGCTGAAATTTTCTTAAAATATAATTACTCATAAATATTATATGGAAAACAAAATTACACACACATATGTCTTATTGTAGAAGAGTGACGAGCAATTCGACTGGATAGAGTAAGAAAACAAATGATTTTGTGGCAAACTCAACAACACTTTTTCAATATGAACATCTTGAAGAATTTGTCAACTCTGTGCCAAAATATTTGTATATCATTTAGTTAATATTTGTCATAAAACTTGATATAGTTTATAATATAGGTTTTTAAAATAAGAAGAATTTTTGATCAATTATATAAAGCTTTTGTTGGTCCTACAATGCAGTTTCTCAAATTTAATTAAATATGCTATAAATATAGTTTTATGTTAAACACTTTATCAAAATTTGTATATATTTGGTAAATGATAATTATGTATAACGCTTATAATGTAAGAATTATAAAAATAAAGAATACTTACTCTTAAGGATGCATAGATTTGTAGTATATTTCATTAGCCTTATTACTTGACTCTCCAATTCCATTATCTCTTTCTGTATTTATTGTTTTTGCCTACAATAAATATTTTTAGATTGGAACCTTTTTTTGATCAATTATTGTAGGCAAGACCAATAAATAATGGAAAATGGAGAATCAAGTAAGAAAGCTAACAAAGTACCTTGGAAGTTTCTGATTATCATTTACCAAAAATTTGTAATTGGAACATAATAAGACATTGAAATTGAAAAGAAATGTTGTCTGATTTTATTAATGCATGATGATAAAACTCCACAGAACTTCTCTCATAATCATTATATATATCTCATGAAAGATAGAGACATCTCACCTGCAGAAAGAAATAAAAGCCACATTTGATTTTTATTTTGTTTTCCTTTTATTTTTTTAATTTTTGTCCAATTGTATTTGTTCCCGATCAGAACTATATCCATATTTGTGTGATATTTGTCCATTTTAGATATATTTCTTTTATAGATAAGTTTTTTTAATATAAAAATTCTATTTTTCAATTAATACTACATCAATCTAGGTCAATATAACATTTTTCCAAAAAATTGTTTTTTTTAAAAGAAAATAGAGAGTATATGGCAAGAAAGACTAAAACAGCTCCTTTTTAATCGTATGGATTTGTTTCTGTTTGGACACAGAAATATAAAGTTTGTATCCTCCTAAATGGTATAGATATTTTGCATGTTTTAAAAAACTAATACACATAGGACTGTAATTCTAAAACCATTAATCTAACACTCTCCAGCATATTCTGTATAATATAATTATAAACTAATTTTGAATATTTGAAACTTTAGACTGGTTGATTAAGATAAACCATTTTTAAAAAATATATATATATTAGTGTTTGGCAACAAAGATTAAAAGTGCTTCCCTTTTAATAGTATAGAAGTGAGACACAAAAAGAATGCAATTAAAAAGTAAAGTACAGCAAAGACAAATGAAAACTCTTGGATTTATGAATTAATTAAAAACTTAAAAGTTAAGCAAACAATGTAAGTTTGATTTAATGGAAATGGTAAGCCTTAGGTTAATTTTAAGGAAACATAAATTCCAAATTAGATAATCAGGCAGACTGATGGTTAAGTTTAGTTCTCGAACTTAAATCACTAAACTAGATAAAGCTCCACCTAGAGTATTGAATAGTTATGTTACAGATATATGGATAATGTTTGATGGGCAGCTAAGAATGCCTGTGATAACTTTTGAATAGTTCACAGTATCGTCTGCATGTCATATATGTTTCTCACATCAAGTAAAACAATAAGGACAAACAACTTTTAATAAATAGACCGAGATAGCCAAAGTAGGTGCATGGGTGAATCCGCCTGATCCACGTAATATTTGATCAGGCAGTTGTATGAGGTTTCGAAAACCTCTAAGTGAATTGGATATACTTTTGGACACTAGGTAAAACTTAAATAAGAAATAAGACGTTCAAAAATCTTCTATGGAGATACAAAAGCAAGATTTTCTCCCGAGATAGATGATATGTTAGGGATTTAAGTAAAAACCATCAAGAACACAAAACATGAATTTATAGTCTTTCCATTTTCGTGGCTTCGACCACTATGTTTTGCAACAAATGAACTTTGCTATTGTTGGTTATTGTAGAATGAAAATATGCATTAAAGCGAGCAAGTAATGATAGGGTTCACTAGACTCCTTAACTTGAACTTTGGATGGTGAAGACGCCTAGCTCGGCAAATACTAGTTCCAGCAAATAGATACCGCACTTTTGAGGTTCTATTTCACTTAGATCAGATTACTAAATGTGTTGTAAAGTAATCATGCATTGAGAACAAATAAAGATGAAGAACCATATGAACATCTATTTAAAACAATCATCAAATCAATATCGAATTATCCACCCATGGATCTCATTCAACCTATGAACTACATATTCATGATGCATGAAACACAGAAGGTATGTATAAGAATCATCATGAGAATAATTGTATTAAAATAGTAAGGTTGAGAAAACTTCTCGATATCGAAGTACAAAGACGAGATCTTCACCTTGAAGCTCTTAGAATGAAAAATCAATGAAAAACTTAGAAAAACAATGAAGAGAAAGGCCTCTGACATTATTTTTTGTTTATTATAGGGTGAATATCTGTCCAGTGAGGCAAAAAAAAGTATATATATAGCTCTAAAGTCGAACTAGGATTTCATTAAACTGGAAAAGAAGTTTTCGTTCGGACTTGTGTCAAATTCAGACATGTTTTCAGTAAAACTGATGTATCTTCCTGACTGTTGGTCCTTATAACTTCAAACTGATTCCATAAGTAGGATGATTCAAAATCCTAGGGGGTACCAAATTTCAACGCAATCTATCAATGGGAAGCATCTGTCCGACATAAAACTTTTGATGCCAAATTGCAGTCTTCTTGAGAAAATCAATATTTTTTTACTTTTTGATACTAGGCTGATCTTTTGAACTTGGAAATATGCCTTGTATGTGGTTAAATAGTTATTGGCTCTTTTTAACATAATTTTTGATAATTTGACCTAACTACAATTACAAGAAAACTACATCAAAAAGCACAAAGTTGAATAAAAATTGCATATATAAAATCTTAAAACTTTAATAAAAGAGTAGAATATAAAATATATCAAACGACCATATAATTTCTGATTTTGTTTTGCATTTTATTGAACCGGAATGACCTAACCAGATCATGTCAAAACAGTAAGATTTTCAGAAAACTTCTGGCTTACTATTTTACTTATCTCCATTGTACTAATTCATTGTATAGTACAATCTAGTAGAGAATGCAGATAGTTCTTCCGCAATACTTTTATTGTCTTGGATAATACTCATAATCTAGAGATATTTAATGCTTTTTTTACTCATTGTCTCAATATGATTAATCTAAAACCTATAGAATTTTCTTTATAAAAGATTTAATAAATGCATTTTGGTAAGAATTTTTCTAGATTTTTCACTAACAATGGATTGTGGGATTTTTCAACTCTCCCCCTGGAGATGATGAAACGTCGGATCCATTAAAGTCGAATTGAATTCCATTCTAGAATCTGCAACATACCCATCTTAGTTCATGTATTTTATATTTTAGATTCTTTTAACTGTTGAGATTTAGAAATTATAACATATCAAAAATCTCAAAATAGTATTTCTATGGGCAAATATATATGCTCTTCTGGAGCCTTTAATATTATTTTTACTACCTCATATTATACTCACACTAGCTTATCTTATCGCCACATGAAGGATATATCTTTTGCAAACTACCATCTTTATCTTCTCACTTCTAGTGGTAATCCAAGTTCATGAAAGAAACTTTAACCAACGAGCTTTTAGTGATATGACATTCTTGTGATCATGTTTTTTTTAATCGCTCTATATAACTTGTGAATACTTTATGGTTAACTATTGAAACTTAAACTAAACCGAATAATGTTAATTTTCAGACCTTAAATCAAGTGGTGGACGATGAAGTTGATAGATTAAACTGGTGGTAGTGCTTTTCTTTCTCAAAATTATGAGGAGAGAATAAATCTTCCATAGTCAGAAATATTTTCACGTAATCAACATTTATTTACCATGATAGAGAATAGAAAATATTTCCATTTTTTTAAATATTGGCTAAAGTCTCATTGGACTCATAAAGCCCTCTTTATTACGATAATGTCATCTTCTTCAATACCTTCAACCACCATGAACAACCCCAAAAATAGAATTAATGCTTCTCAACCGATTTTAAAGCTGTAAATAGATTCTATCATGTGCATCTGCACGGAAAATTTATTTTTTTATCTTATTTTATAATATAATTTGTGTTTTTTACAGATATAATATTTTTTAACAAATGACACAGATTTTTTTTTGTGTTTAGATAAAACTTATTTTTTGAATTTATTATAAAAGCATACTTATTTAACCCGTCTATTCGATTAATCTAAAAAGCTATAAATATTAAAACATAATTTTACCATGTTCCATCATATTACCATATAATATAAATTTTGTTAATTTTAAAAAAATTGATAATGAAAAACTATATAATAATATTTTTTTATCATCTTTGTTATTATAAAAATATTATTTAAATTTGAATATCTAAATAGAAAATAAATTACTATCTTATTTACTATTTTTATAAAGATAATAACGTTTAATTTTTATAATTTTTATTATTAATCCTACCTATATCTAAAAAAAATTCTAAACTATTCAAATTCAAATTTGATTTTTTCGAAATTAATCTTAAAGAAAAAATTCAAATATATTATTTTATCAATTTTTGAAAAAAAATAAACAGATTAATCACATTATTTTTTTAACAGAAATAACAGTTATCCAAAGACAGAATAATAGAAAACTTTTAAAAAAAATTGTTTAGACACAAAACATACTTCTGTTTTAATAGAGTAAGTAAGTTAATATGAGAACTCATACACTCATTACTATCATTACTATATGAATAGTCTATACTTTTATATGGAGTGTTTATTTTATAATTTTATAATTTGCTTGAGTTTTATTTTATTTATTATTGAGATTATTTTGTTATTTGGTATATGCTTGCGCATATCATCACAAACTAGACGAATAAGGATTGCACGAACAGGGTAATATGAATTATAGAATAGCTGAGCAGCTGGTTTTGGGGAGTCAAAACATTCACATGAAAAAGTATCAGCAATCTAGTTTTTTAATGTTTTGATTTATTTTTTGATCAAACCATTCTTCCTTAGATTAAACTTCTACAGTACAAAAAGAGGGAATGAAGCATCCTCTTCGATCGCTACAACATAAAATGAAAGCAAGGAAGACAATAACAGATACATCATCATCATGAAAGATGGACAGAAAATTTGGGACTAACCACAAATGCGTCAAATTAACCTTCACAGCAAAGCCGTAAAGTTTAAATTAAGTCACTTTTGAAAACGACGTTGAAGAAGAACCTCAACCTTTGATCGTAAAAACGAAGTCGTCTATGCTAGAAAGCAAGTCGGTAGAGAAATTCACAATACTTTCCGGCAATAGATCTGGAGAAATATTACCTCTCAGCGAGGTCTTTGAAGTCCGAGGAGTAGGCTCGATCAAATAATTAGCATTGATAAATGGACAGCGAGCACGGTGGGGGCAGGGTGGCGGAGACAGCGGATACCGATGGCTGAACCGAGGTGAATGGGGAACGGTAGAGGGTAAATGAAAGGACTCCGGGCCGACGAACCGTGTCATCATACTGGGCCAAACCCACAATAAAGTTTAGCCGGAGCTAAAACATGTCTTCGAGGACACGGAGGAGACAATGATAATCTGCATCTTCGGGGAGACGTAGGAGACGATGAAACCTTGGCTCGAAGGAGAAAGCCAGAAGTTTCTTTGACCGGAGAAACGCCGGAAGGGTACCTCCAAAAACACTGTAAAAATCAAACAAGACCAGCCAACTGCTTCGCCGGAGGGACCCTTACTAGACTTTCAGAGGCAGTTTGTCCTCAAAACTGCCTGAGAGAGTTCAAGGGAAACGTAGGAAAGACAACGGCAGACCCAGCAAAAATATAGACCAAAGACCAACCCCTAGCAACCCAAGGGAAAAAAAAGCCCATACCTTCCAAAGAGATCATGGAGAATCCGAAGCTAGATATGTCGATTAAAATCATTGGATGATTGCTCTTTAATGGGCCATACAGCATTGGATCGGAGAGCCCAATAACATCCCTTTAAGGCCCATGTACAAGCCCAAGATGAGAGATTGGGATTTCTCCCCACCGTGAGAGCTTTACAGAGGCTTTTTGTCCTCGAAATGGCCTGAGAAAGCTCAAAGGCGAACACAGCAAAAGTGACAACACACCTAGGAAGAGGGAGGATTGACGGTTGAAGAGCAGATTGGCAAGAAGCTCCGGTGGATCTAGATGCTACGGAGGTAGATATGAGAGCTGGACAAAGAGACGGTAATAGATCCATCGAAATAAACACAGAGAAAGAATCAAAGATGAGAGCAGAGCGAAGAAGAAAAGCTTTGGTTGGACCTTTTCTCACGGCCAGCGGCCGGAGAAAAGCTCGACCCAAACCGGGTAAATGACGCTTTAAACACCAGCAGATGAGAAACGGAGGAGGAAGCGTGGTCACCGGCGGAGAAGAAGCTCTGAGGAACAGATGCAGTGGCGCCTTGAAAATCATGCATGAGAGAAAACTTATGACGAACTTACTATTCTCATTTAATGTTTTGATTAGAAAATAGTTTTTTATGTTATTTATAAAAATAGTTTTATTTAGTAGGTGTTGATACTATTTTTGTCCATAATATAATTTTTTTTTTCAAAATTAAGTCATGTTAGACTAAAAAAAGAATACGTTTTCTTCTCATCCACCAAACTATAACAGCGTAGCTGATAAAAAAAAAGTTCTTCTATATTATTTGTGACACTATTCTTGTTCACAAAAAAAAATAGTTTAAAAAATCTAAACCATGTTAGGTGTGAAAAAAAATTGTAAATTTTTTGTAGTTATAAAATATTGAAACAGTTAATAAGATACAAATAAAAGAAGAAACAAAATCTATGAAGTACCAGTATGTATCCAGTGGCGGAGCCAATAAAAAAGCATAAGGTCAGCTGACCCTTGTCATTTTAAAAAATTTGTTAACGTAAGTATATACTTATAGCTTACATTAACAAAAAAAAATTAATGGTTTGACCCCATCATTTTTGATTATTATGGGATAATATATATATTACAATGTTTATAAATATATTGTTGACTTCGGTAGATTTTCTTTTCATTGTATGTATCGTAAATAGAACAATATTAAATACGGAGAAAGAAAAAACAGATTTCATGATTTGTTAGCGAGTAAAACTTATATACAGAAAATGGTCAAAATCACTTCTTTTATTATATCGTTTTTACTATATAGCACATATCTCTGCTTATTTAAAATAATAAGTTGTTTTCTAAAACTTTTTTATGATTTTGTAATCCCAATTTAAAATCAATTAAATTTTTTACCATAAAAAAAAAATTTATTGGTTAAAGTTAATAATAATATATATAAAAAAATTTGGGGTAATAATAAAATAAAAAAGCAGTCACAGTACGAAGCGAAAAGAAATCAAAATCCACTTTTGGGTTGTGTGTTGTTTCATCTTCCCTAAATCGAGCTCACCTTTGCTGGTTTCCATGGCGATTCTCCAGCCCGATCAAGCTTTTTCAACCGGTATCTCTCTCTCTCTCCGCCTCTTACTGTATATGTTCTTCATTGTGGGAGTGAAAGTGGGGTTTCGCGAGAAAATTCGGTGTCTTCTCAGTTTTCCGTCTGATTTTCGTTTCGCTACACTAAATGCATGTCGTTTCGGAACCTGGTCTTCTGTTTGTTTTAGTTATTCCGATTATTTGGTCAAATTATGAAAAGCTGCTGAAGAATTTGCAATTCATGATTTGATTGTGAGCAAAAATGAGTATTGTGGTTTCGTCTGATTCGTTTCCTCATCTTTGGGTCTCTTGTGCTTGAATGTAATTTAGGGCTTCAAGAGAATGGTGTTTTGACTCTCGTTTCTTGTTTCTTTGGCGAGTAATGTGGCTTACTTTGCAATCTGATGACAGGTTACCATAAAAGAAAGCTTGATGGTAGATGCTCTCTCGGTTCTCTTACACCTGATGCTAAGCGGCTAAGGATCTCTTCCAATGTTACTGACTATTCACAACCATTTGCCATCAGTAACATTCTTAAAGCTTTGGAAAATGGTAAGTTTGGGAGTGTTACCAAAGACTTGCAAGAAATAGCTGATCTCAGGATGGGAATGGTGAAGCAGTGTATCTCCAAATTCCCATCGCTAGCGAATGTCGAGTTTGGAGCAGACAAGAATCAGACTATGGAGCTTGTGAGTTTGGAAAACCCACAGGTTGTGGAAGGTGTCATCGACTTGGATGATGATGATACTGATGCTTCAAATAAAGCTATATGCGTGGTTCCTTCGACTGAGATTGTGGTTCTTGACTCTGATGATGAAGACAATGAGAGTCAGAAGCCTACGTATCCATTTCAGTCAAGTCTTGTGCAGCATCAGAAGAGTCAAAGGGATCTGCTTCCAGCAACACCGCAGCTCGCGTTTGAGGATGTCGTTTTGGGGAAGGGGAAGGAGTTGTCTTCTGCAATTACGGTCATTGGGGTAAGTTCCTTTTTCTGTCAAGCTATGTGGAAACTGGATTGAAGGTTACAAATTATATGGCACCCGTATTTACAAACTAGTCAGACAAGAGGTTGACCTTTTTTTTTTTCGTAATATTGACAGGAGGGACAAACAAGCAGAGGCATAGTCCTTCCCATAGAAAATGGAATGGTAGATTACCAAAGTGTCTCCGTGGGACAAACAAGCGGAGACAAAGTCCTCGCCATAGAAGATGGAATGGTATATGACAAAAGTGTCACCGTGGGACAAACAAGGAGAGACAGAGTACTTTCCATAGAAAATGGTGTGGCTAGCGATAAAGGTGTCTACGTGGGTGTTGAAGATGATGACAGTGGTAATGAGTCTGAAGCAGCAGATGAGGATCTTGGTAGTATCTGGAATGAAATGGCAATGTCAATAGTGTGTTCCAAGGTATATATGTCTAAACATTTACTTCATGTTGCATATCTTATATTTTTTGCATCTGAGATATTGTAGTTAGTATTCAATTTTAATGTTTATGTATAAACATGAAGGATGGTGCTTCACATAAGGAACCAAAGGAAGATGAAGTGGAAGACTGCGAGCACTCATTTATCCTAATGGACGATATGGGATATGTCTGCCGTGTCTGCGGAGTTGTTGATAAAAGCATTTTAGAAATCATTGATGTGCAGTTCAGTAAAGTAAGTCTCCTTGTTCTGGTTTTATTCTATTCTCTGATTTCATGGAAACATTTTTTAATCCAACGTTTTTTACCTCCAACAACTTTTTTTTGAATTTCTTAATCCAACGGTCATGGTACTGTAATTCAAGCTCAAGTTGGCTGCTTAGCACAAAAATTATTTTCCCTACTGAGAACTGGTGGAGCTTCTAATTCATTTTCTATGATTTTCATTGCAGAAGAAAAGAAGCACGAGAACATATGCCCCTGAATCTCGGAATAAAAGGTTTGGCGAATCTGATGTTGAACTTAAGCTATCTGAAGAAGGGCTCATGATTGGTGGACTCTCTGCACATCCAACGCATGCTAACAAGATGAAGCCTCATCAAATTGAGGGGTTCCAGTTCCTTTGCAGCAATTTAGTGGCAGATGATCCTGGTGGTTGTATCATGGCTCATGCTCCAGGTTCTGGCAAAACCTTTATGATCATCAGTTTCATGCAGAGCTTCCTTGCCAAGTTTCCTGAGGCTAAGCCACTGGTCGTGCTTCCAAAGGGAATTCTTTCTACATGGAAAAGAGAGTTCCTGAGATGGCAAGTTGAGGACATACCACTTCTGGATTTCTATAGTGCCAAAGCAGAAAACCGTGCACAGCAGCTGGCTATCTTGAAACAGTGGGTTGAGAAGAAGAGTATATTGTTTCTTGGGTACAAGCAGTTCTCGACTATTGTCTGTGATGACACAAGTACCGACTCACGTTCTTGCCAGGAGATACTGCTCAAAAGACCTTCGATCCTTATTTTGGATGAAGGACACACTCCGAGGAATGAGGACACAAATGTACTGCAGTCCCTTGCCCAAGTCCAAACACCAAGAAAAGTTGTCCTCTCAGGAACGCTTTATCAGAACCATGTAAAGGAGGTTTTCAACATTTTGAACCTCGTTCGACCCAAGTTTCTGAAACTGGATACCTCCAAGTCTATCGTTAAAAGGATCTTGAGTCGTGCTCCTATATCCGATGTCAGGTCTCATCTGGGAAGCAGTTCAGATGTGTCTTCGGCTTTCAATGAGATTGTGGAGCACACACTGCAGAAATGCGAGGATTTCCAGAAGAAAATCAACGTGATCCAAGATTTACGAGAGATGACAAAGAAGGTGCTGCATTACTATAAAGGAGATTTCTTAGATGAGCTGCCTGGGCTTGATGATTTCACTGTGGTTCTTAATCTGTCTCCAAGGCAGTTGACTGAAGTGAAGAAGTTAAGGCGTGAGAAGAAAAAGTTTAAGGTTTCAGCTGTGGGAAGTGCAATTTACCTTCATCCAAAGCTGAAAGCTTTCTCTGACAAGGCTGATGATCTCTCCGATACAACAATGGATGAAATGCTAGAGAAGCTAGATGTGGATGAAGGCGTCAAAGCAAAGTTCTTTTTGAACTTGATAGACCTGTGTGACTCTGCTGGTGAGAAGCTCTTGGTCTTCAGCCAGTATCTCGTGCCACTGAAGTTTCTTGAAAGACTGGTTGCTAAAGCTAAAGGATGGAAACTAGGAAAAGAAACTTTTGTTCTTACAGGCGAATCCAGTTCTGAGCAACGTGAGTTGTCAATGGAAAGGTTTAACAATTCCCCAGACGCCAAAATCTTCTTTGGTTCGATAAGAGCATGTGGAGAAGGTATCTCGCTTGTTGGTGCATCTCGCATACTGATACTGGATGTTCCTCTAAACCCTTCTGTGACACGCCAAGCTATCGGGCGTGCTTTTCGACCTGGACAAACAAAGAAGGTGCACGCGTATAGATTGATTGCTGGGTCATCACCTGAGGAAGAGGATCACAACACTTGCTTCAAAAAGGAAGTCATCTCAAAGATGTGGTTCGAGTGGAACGAGTACTGTGGATACAAGAACTTTGAGGTGGAGACAATCGATGTGGATGAAGCTGGTGATATGTTCCTTGAAAGCCCTAGGTTAAGAGAAGACATAAGAGTTCTCTACAAAAGGTAACATCAGTTATGACCAGATCCTCACACAAGTCATCTTTCTCTCTGTTATTATTAAACTTCCTCGATGCTCATTTTTTTCAGGTAAACGCAGACATTATGCTGATGGAAGCTTGACTCTTCTTCTTTTGGACATGCTTAGGTTTTAGAAACCTGTCATTAAGATAACTTCGGGTAGGATCCTTTTGAACTTTGTGAAAGATGGTTAAATCAGTAACAAATTGTATCAAGTCTTAAATTGTGTTGCATCATCTTCTCATGTTTTCTCGTTTTAATCTACAAATTCATTTTCTGGTTTTCTTTTCACAAAATAATATATTACTACACCACTCTATTGTCTTTCATCAAGCTACAAAATCATGCAACATCTGTGAAGAGCCAAGCCGGTGCTGGTGGTTGGCGGAGTTTAAGTACTGGAAATCAGTTCCCGGGATGGCATTCTCGTAATTATCTCTTCCGCCGGACATAGATACATCGCCACGAGCGTCGGAGTTCTGAATCCCCAACGTTAAAGACATCCCACCACCACTACCACTTCTTCGCACCATCATGAACCGGTCACCACCACAGGCCACCGTGTTCTGTCCCATTGCCACACCAGACACTTGCCCGTTATTGGAGCTAGACTCGATTTGCTGTTCTTGAACCTCGATGGTTTCCGGTGTGTTTCCGGAGGACAAGTTGGGACCATTCTCTTCCAATGCGTCTGTGAATTCCTCCTTGTACATCTCCTCCACCATCGGTTTCCAGAGACGCACACGCGCATTTATGAACCAGTTCGACACCTTTCAACAATCATACAACGAGTAAAGAACACAACAAACAGAAAAAAGCAGTTGATGAGAGAAAAGATACATAAAGCTAAACAGTTAAGTACCTGGCCTCGGGTCAAGCCTGTTTGTCTAGCTAGCATGATCTTATCTGAATCTTTTGGATAACTAAGTTCATGGGTTTTTCAAAAGTCAGAATCTTTTGTGATGAATCAAACAACTCACGCAGAGTGTAGTAAACAAGACTTACGGGTGTAGGAAATGCTCAAAGAGCCAAGCACGGAGAATCAAAACAGATGAATCAGGTAAACCACGTTGAGGTCGCCAAGTGTGTGGTTGCATCATGCCTAACCTCTGCAACGCTCTTTGTTGCCTTACCTGTTGATCAACATTCCTTAATCTACTTATCCCAACTCCTTTCCCATCTAATCCATCATGTTCTCCTCCTAAACTTTTCCTTATCACCAATATTTGTCCGGATATTGCATCTCTTAAGCAACGGAAATGCCTCGAGATTGTCTGAAGCGCAAGGGCCGTGTATGGTTTAGCTGCTCCACATCCGGCTATTACATCGAAAGATGACACAACTATCTGCATCTGATGGTAATACTGCTTGTATTTTCTATCCACCTTTACACACAACATAGAAACAAAAACAGCTTTTTATGTAATCAAGAGAATAATCAATTATGAGCATAGAGGAGATGTTTTAAAGTTAACTACCTCGTCTAATATTGATAAGAGCTTCGACAACTTGCTCTGCAGTTCTTGTCTCTCTCCTTGAGGTATATCAGGATTCGTGCAAGATTCTTGAAGAGTCTTCTCTTTCTCTTCATCAATCTTGTCTCCCTCTGGCTGAAACTGCTTCAGAGCTTTCTTAACATTAACAGCTTCATCCAGAAGCTGTTGAGCAGCTTTGAGATACTTTGAGTTGTGGATGGTTCGAGTAAAACCCGAAACAACCTGTGTTGCATACTCATTGTTATTGCCTCTCGTTGTCTCAATCTGCGAGCTGAGGCCAAGGGACAGTCTCTGTCCCGTGGTGGGACGCATCATCACCGGGAAAGAGTTTCTGTCATTGTCTTCTTGATCTCTCCAAGAACCAGAATCTTGAATCTCCATCATTTGCGAAGCTCCACCAAAACTTGATAAGACTTGAATCTCTTTTGAAGCTGAGACATTGTTAGCTTCTCCAGGAAACGTCTCTGAGTAAGAAACCACAGGATTCGTGTAGATCATTGCGTTTCCAGGGACAAATTCGGCAAGATTTGGTCTGGAATAAA
Organism: Eutrema salsugineum; assembly: GCF_000478725.1. NCBI lineage: Eukaryota > Viridiplantae > Streptophyta > Magnoliopsida > Brassicales > Brassicaceae > Eutrema > Eutrema salsugineum. Next base: position 3,448,831 of record NW_006256901.1, on the reverse strand, counting down.
TGTCACTTGAGCCATTACTTTTGTAATAAGTTGCCATAGTCTTCTTCTTCTTATGATCAGATCAAACTTATCTGAAATAGAATTGATCTGTTTCAGATTCAAACACAATCACTACTAAGCCTTTTATCTAGTTCACATTATGTTACAAAATCTTGATTAAAGAAGGGAATTTTTTTTTGAAAATTGGAACTTTTAGATAAATTCAAACGAGGATTACAAGTATAAAAATTGGAACTTTCTATCTCTCTGCATGAATTTAAGAATTTAAAATGAGAAATAAAGAATAGGAGAGATTAAAAAATTACCAGGAAATCATCTGCTGGCTACTACTTGCTGTGGGTGTTAAAGGAGACACTGGAAAATCTAAAATTGAAAAAAGAAAGAAAACAATTTTTTTAAGACTTGATGATCCCAAGAACACAAAATTAACGACAAACACTCATCATTCCAAATCAAAATTTTGAAATATAACACGTTTTGAACCCAAGAACCCAAAAGATTTCTCCTTTCTCCTTCTCTTTCAATGGGTATATTATTCTCATTAACCCCACACGTGAGCGACCCATATCATCATGTCCATGTCCCAGAAGCTATTTCTTTTAAACCAAATAAATAAAAATAGAAAAAAGAAAAGCAAGTTTTTTAACTTTTCTTTTTGAGGTAGGAGATAATAGATACTGCTATAAAGCTGGTTGGTGCTTGAACTTGCTTCTTTGATTCTTCTTCTTATTTTCTTGGAGTCAAGTCTTTAGTGAAGACAAATCAAAATGTTTAGAACTAAAAGTATGTTAAGGAGCTTCTGTGGTAGATCTAAAACCCTCTCTTTTACCCATTCTTAAACCCTAATGTCTCTTGTCTCTCTCTCTTCCTTATCTCTCTTGTCTCTCTCTCTCTCTGGCCTTTTGTTTGTTTGCTGCAATAAAATTGATGGAAGCAATAACAGCCATACAATCATATTCTGTTCTTTTTTTTAATTAATTTTCTTTTGTGATGAAAATGCAAGATATTCCTATTGGTTACCAAATATAATGTATTCCTAATTCTTCTAAGACATTGTGTTCATCAAGCAAAGTTTGGAGAAAAAGACAAAATTAATGGACATTTTCATATCTAAGTTTGGTGCAAGTCTGATTTGCACCCAAAAGATTTCCTTTTGTTTTGTATACTAGTCATCTTTTAATATAATAGATTAGAGTGGGAATAATTTGAGTAGACGTGTCAAAGTTTACACACGGATGAAATCTTTTTCACTTTTTAATTTCAAAAAGAAAAAATATTCACTTTTTGGTAAGCTTTTACAGTTTCTTCTTCTTTGTCTTTAAATTTCATTATTTTCAACATTTTTTGTTATTTCAGAAAATGTTTGTGATGGTCCACATGCTACTGAATAGTGCATTCAACTATATTTTCATTCTAAAAAAAAAACAAAACACTTTTCCTTATCTCTTTATAAATAATGAATAAGTTTTTATTTTTTGGGTGCAAATAAATAATGAATAGTAAGTGTCCTTTTTCCCCACTCAGCTTTGTCTTCTTATGCCCAATAGTTTCTAGGTATATACGGTTATTTCCAAAATGTTTATGTTCTAACTTTTGCTTTCTTCTCAATGAGTGTGTGTCCATTTCTTAACATGGTGGAACTATTTATAACTTTAATATTTAGGTAGCGCAACAAATTTAATCAATTCCAATAAAATACCTTGAATTAATGAAAGTGTGTGGTTTCCACATGACATAGAGTAGAGATCAAAACATAACATATATCATTAAATTCTTTTTGTGCAAATTTTACTTATTTTGATAAAGAAAAAATTCGAAATTTTGAGTTGAAAACTTTGAAATTAAAACGACAAAAAATGGGGTGGATAAGAGAGAAACGTGAATTGATGGGTGGCCAAAGGAAAAAATGAAGAAGGGAAAGATGTCTGAATTGGGTCAGAGATGGCAGAATGAGAGAGATAGAGAGACTTGGTCAGAGTCAGCCTCAGAGATAGGGAAGAGTGACTTTTAATATATATACCAACATATTTCTTAACAATTATAATAAATAATTGAAAATAATAATGTAGAAAGATAGAGAGAGGATCTAGTAAGACATGACGAATGGAGATTTATTTGGGGCAATAAGAGAATTGTGATGTTCTTCTAGTCAGAGTTGAGATTTTTTTTTTTTTGAACTAAGATCTCCATCAATAAAATAGTTTATTGTTTAAATTAATGTGACAAATAAAATCATTGAAAAAATCAGACTGAATGAAAATCTCCATTCAGTTAATCTTGGTTTGGTTCATGATTTTTATCAACGGAGACTTCTCCATACATAGCAATAGAAAGAGTCATCATGGACATGTTTGTAGATGAACCAATTAAGAGTCCCATCTTGTTCTAAGTTTCCACTATAATCAAAACTAAATGGACAGTTCAAATTAGCGATACAAAATGAAGCAAAACACCAAAAGCCTTCAGGTAAAAAATGGCGGATTTAGATTCGTTTATAATATATATTATAGACAAACCTTATGAGCTTGTCTTTGCTCTTTTCCATACAATAACAACACCGTAGAAATCAGACGAAGCCAACAAGTTCTCTCCATGGTTCCACGCAACACACATTACTGGAAACCTGTGACCCTGCAGTATCCAACTCGTTACTCCGGTTTCCAATATAACTTTCAATCCATACACAAAAGTTTCAGAATATAAGAAACACATTTGTCTCACCTGTAGCTTATTTACACATGTGTGTTTCGGTTTGGTTAAATCGTAGAAGTAGACATTCGAGTCTTCGCTTCCAGCAACTAGAGTTTTCAAAGAAAAACAATAAGAAACGCAGAGCCAATGTATTGCAGTTTTCCAAGAGCATCCACTATTAGATCAATTATATAGGCAAATGAAGGATTGAAATTTCAAACCTATATATTCTCCTTTCTCTAGGGATAATAACGGGCAAAACGATGCTTGGATTCTGTGTATTCGGGGTGCTAATTTGAGGGAGCAACGCAATGTCAAGTAGCCTTTTATCTGAAGCGCAACACTGCAGCACCAACACACAGCAGAACAATCTCTTACAAGGGTATACAAGGACAAAAGTGAGCAAATCCGTAAAGAACAAAAAAATTGGCTGTGTTGCTGAACCTGAAAAAACACAAGTTTCCGTCCTGAGTACATGTGAGCAGAACAGGACCTGATGCCAGGAGGGAGAAGCTTCGGTACTTCACAGTTGTGACAGCAGATTTGTGATTAGTACGATGGCGATGAGAACGGGATAATGAACCTGTATGGGAATCCATGCTCACTGAATATACAGTTCCCTGCGATTTTTACTAACTACCTTGTCAAAAACAGTGTAAAATGGCATGGAAAAATTTCTTTTACCGTTAACTAAGGCAAAAAAACTGATTTTAGTCATCACCACAACTTAGGTAATCGGTATAAAAACATTGGCATAGCGAACATAAGAGACCATCTCCCTAGTTTATAAATTTTGACATCAGTATAGAAAAAAAGTTACCTGCCCGTCACCACAGAAAATGATTTGGCCAGTGTGATCATGGTCCATAGCTGTCACCTCACCGTCGAACATTAACTTTTTTATAAGTCTCCCAGTGCTGAAATTGAACACCTACTTTGTCAAGCAGAGAGATGTTAGATACCAAATAAGCAAACAACTCGAAACACACAAAAAGTAATACACCAATATATTTGGCTAGAAGGTGTAATGCAGTTACCGTGACTTCCTTGTTTGCATTGCCAGCAGAAAGGAAATTGTTATTAACCTGTTAAAAAACATGAAAATGGAATACATATCTTTAATGAAGAAGCAAGAGAAACCCACAAAATTTCGTAACTCAATATCTTATATGAGAAGATCTTAACTAACAAATGAGGAAGTACGGTAAACTTACAGGGTGAAAACGGATACAAAACTGTGCAGAAACTCCATATATAACTCTAATACAAACACCTCTTGACAACTCCCATACTCGTATTGTCTTATCAAGTGATGACGACGCAATGTACTGATTGTTTGACGAGAAGTCAAAATCTGAAAGTATTTGGAGAAACAAATAAAGTAAGACATAGGATCTAAAATGCATGTCGGTCTTACATACACCCTTATGCTCTATCCATTACAGATAATTCTTTCATACTCTCCACTTAAACCATACCCCTAAAAACCCCGTGAAAGTATCATGCATCATATTCTCAGTTTCCAAGAGCACTAGCAGGCAGGTCTACCCAAGACACAGAAAATAACCATGAAAACAATACCAGTTAATCGAACCTGTGACATCTTTTGAGTGTCCTATCAACTGCTTGAGCACAGAAGGCTCTTCCGAGAGACTGCAAACCGTTAAGGTTCCATCTGATGCTCCATATGCAAGTAGATCAGAACTCATGTGGCCAAACTTCAGAACAGTCACTACATAAGAGATAAACAGACTCATTCTCAGAAAGATAAAAAGTCAAAGATTCCATCGATGCAACACAAACAAGATTCAAGAAATACCAGACGATTTGCATTGATCGAAGATGCAATGCATTCCGACAAAAGAATAAGCATGTTCAACACCACCACTACGATACGGATGTTCACCATCACTCAAGCTTGAGCTAAAACTAGCTCTTCGGCTCGAAACCTGATTGACACTCCGTAAATCCTAAGAATTAAACACACGACAAGTCACTTACTGAAACAAAACAAAAGTCCAGTTGCAAAAACGAAAAGCTAATGATCTTGTCTTTACAGAAACTGAACTTGCATCCCTCACAATGGAGGGAGTCTACTTACCCTACTAGAAGTAAAGCTCTCCGCTTCAAACTGATGAGAGAGAGGACTCGGAGAAGGTAACCATCGACCACTGATGCATCAACCAGTAAATTAACCTGACGTCAGAATTGTATTTGAACATAAATCCGCAGAAAGCAACCCAAAAACACACAGATTTATACATTGGAAAGCAAAAAGAAAAAAACAAAACTTTGTCAAGTCGCAGAACCTGTTTCCTGGACTACTCAAGAGGCTTGGCGTTCGCAGATTTTCCCATTTTCTAGGTCTGCTAATGAAATTACGATAGGCAACATATCCTTTTCCATTGCATCTCCAATCCTTTCAACGAAGAGATACATTAACAATCAGAGCGATTTTGATTTTCGAAGTGAATGAAAGAGAGAGATAAAGAGCTCACATAACGGCGAGAGATAGCGCCGGATTCAGATTTCCGGTGGAGAAGAATTCGGCGGATTCCGACGTATTGGGGATCTGATTCGGCTGTTGCCGGCTGCATCATACAGCTCAAAAACTCGGGATCCTTTGATTTCTTCTTCTTCTCTTCATCTTTCTCATCGCCGCAAACACCGATCTCTACCTCCATTTTATCAAGCTTCTTAGCATCCACCTTGCCGTAAGGATTCTTCGAAGATTCGGCGCAGATTCAATAGTAGCAAAAGGGTGAGTGAAAGATCAATTGATCGATTTCAGGATTCTTAGCCAATTCGAAAGAAAATACGAATCACGCTGACTCTCGACTCTAGACTCTGGAGCTATTCTTGATTTGGCAAGTGAACGAATTCGTTTTTCAAACTTGATTCTGCAATTCGAAAGAATCATGAAGATCAATCAGGAACGAAATTAATTGTTTTTACATATACAACCCTGTATTTTTATTGCAATTCATTTTTAAGGGCTCATGTTTTGGTCTGGTTTAACCAGGTTCAGAGTCTTACCAAATTCGTTACACCTTTTGTTACAACTAGAGCATTCCAATACGGCAATACCCATTCAAGACTTTAGTAAAAATTTGGAAGACTCTCCTTTACATGAATTCTAAAACAAAGCTTAGAGTTCTTTTGGATACAAACTCAAACATTACATCAATAGGTTTCACACGAGTAGAGATAAGATTTAGTGTCACGATTCTAGAATAAAATATGTTAGTTTGGATCACGTAGTCCATTTTTTAAAAGTGGGTGTGTATTTGGTTGTGCAAAATGCCATTTAGAAAATAATGTATATGAAAGAAAATCAGAAATAATCCAAACATTACAATTGAAAATATGAATATTAAAGTTTCTTAGAAAAGGACTTTTTTCAGCTTAAATGCTTTCATCTCTATCACGATTTGAATCGATCTTGAACTCGAATTTTGTGAATCCATACATTGATATAGATAATATAATGAGTTCCTAGAACAATTACCCATTCATGTACATCTTGTGCGAGATTTGGCTCACAAAATACACTATCAAAGAAAGGTTTTTACAAGCTCTCTAATAGAAGGCTCCTTCATTGTTGTAACAAAATCAACCTTATCTAAGACGCTGGCCATGAGACTATACCAAGCCCATATCTTTAGTTGACTGAAGTCAACATTGATCACTAACAATTTTGTACACTTGAATTTAAAGTTCAAACTAAACAATGAAACATGCATTAACTATGACAAAATAATTTGAAGCAATATTATACAAGAACCAATGTTTCATTCAAAACAAGAGTAAAATATATTCAATTAATCTCTTACCAATACAAGATTAATAAAGCTGTCTGGTTTAAATCTGTTCATTTTTCTAAGAATAGACAGTCTTTTTTGAGTGATGTTGTTGTGGAATCTCCATAGATTTATTTTTGCTTATTTTTGCTTATTTTACTCCATTTGTTAGGTTAGATGTTAGGTAGCTGTTGAGGACAGTAAAGTGCGTGAAGGATCATAGAGAATCAATCAAAATGCTTTTACACACAAACACTACCCTGCACCGGTACGTCAGTAGCATATCAAGCACAAACAAGTTTCTTCTTTTGCAATTGCTCGATAATGAAAAGCAAGAGACAGGTGTCGATCGACGATTGATTCAGAAGTAGCTAAAGGACTTTCTAGAATATACCATTGGTTGTATAAATGTACAGCAAAGTGTAAACTCTTTATATGTAAGAAAGTAAATATACCAAAATGTTTTTCTTCTACTCTTCTTGGTTCTTATTTCTCTCTTTTTTTTTTTTCTCTTCTTACCATGTTCTTGATTTTAGTTCTTGCGTATCTGTAAATGGTTTCCACGTTAACAAGAAAACAGAGAATAGAAACACAAATCTTAATTATAATTGTGGGGCTTAGTGGTAGTGTTTGTATGATCATAATTATTTAAGGTTCAAAAAAAAAAACTCTCTATGTCGTTTTTTTTCTTCCAACGTTTACAGTCACAAGAACTTACACACATGCATCTATCTTCTTGAAAGGATATATCCCCTTGCTTAGAAGAAAATCTATCTTTGAATAAGAAAATCTCGTGTCCAAAGATGTTCTTGTTATGGGTTTAGTCATGAAAACTGAAAAGTTATATAGATGTGTCAGGAGATTAGAAGAAACCGTTGATATGCCCCTTTATAGATCCTCATTTAGAGGAGTGTTAGAACTCTGGATCCTGCATTCATCGATAAGCTTCCTCAGGTTGATTTTTATTCGCTTATCCTCTGTTTTGGCTCTGTTTTCATTTTGATGAACCTTGTTAATGAAATTGAATTGACTGTAAATTTGCAGGGCTTAGACACACTGATCAATATCTGAATCATGACGATATCTGACGGCCTCTCTTTGGATAAGAAAATCTGAAAAAATGGGTAGTCTCCATTCTCCAAAATCTATGTACTGTTATTCTTGTTCTTGGTTGGTTCTGAACAACTTAGTGATGCTTTGTAATGGAGGCATAATGATATGTCAGCAGACTAGAACAAGCCGTTGATATGCCTCTTGATAGCCATGTTTTCTGTGTTACTCAACAGGCATATCAACGGTTCCTTCTAATCTCCTGAGATATCGTTGTGCCTCCATTACAGAGCAGCACTAAGCTGTTCAGAACCAAACCCAGAACAAGAGCAGTTGAACACAGATCTGATCCATTTTCTTATCAGAAGAGAGGCCCATCAAGCAAAATGGAAAAAGCAAAAGAAGCAAGATTTGTGTAAATTCGCATAAATGTCAATTCCTTTTTGTAATTTGCCCTTTTTGTTGCAAGGATTAAAGCATTCCACTGCCAATAACTCACCCACATTGCATTTACTCATAATTATTCAATCAACGAATATCAATTTTCTTTTATTAGTGACTATCAATATTATTCCATTACAACTCGATTAGTGACTATTAATTTCCTTCAAACATTTAGAGTTTAACTGTTTAACTAAACATATATGTTCGGCCAAAGAATTTGAAGCAAGGTTTTCTTGAGTGTCAAGTAACAATAGAGATGATCCCTTAGATCTTCCTGAAAAGCTGATATGGTTAAAGATGGAATGTGCTTGAAGCAAGGTTTTCTTAACTGTCAAGAAAAAAACCTTATTATGTTTTTCATCAAGCCTTGAAAAAGAAGCAAGCTTCATCGATAGCCTTGATGTCCTCGATGTCCAAAAGAAGCAAGCTTCATCGATAGCCTTGAAAAAAACCTTATTTTTTATAAATATAGCTTATAATTTATAGCCACAGATGAAGAAAAAAACCAAAGTGGAAGAAAAGGCCCTTCGAGCATAAAGCCATCCAGAATCAAGTATCCTACATTTGTTAATAACACAAACTAATCAAGTCAATAAGTTTGTATCATCTAAAACAGGTTACCTCTGATGAGAATGTATTATTTCGGTAAAGTTTTGAAAACTTGAAAACGTTATATGTTTCAAGGCTTAATCACGTAAACCGAGGAGATATATGATGTGGACATCGATCCTAAGATCTTACCAGAGCTAATGTCATCAGTTCAAAACGGGACCATGACACGCTCTAAGATTAAACAACTCAGGAATAGATACAACTCGCTAGAACCAGACGACCCGTTGTTGCCCAACTTGAATGTCATATACGACTTAAACGAGCTTTGCGACCAAACCGGGGCCGAATACTTGGGATCTAGGAATGACCACTAGACGATCAAGTCTCTCAGGCCAAAATGGTTATCTCTCGACCAATTTTAGATTTAAATGCTAACAGTCTGAGCAGAATTTCATTTTCAAGCTTAAAACTTGAAGAACTAAGGGATAATTCAAAAATAGCCGATACGCGAGAAACTTTGGCCGAGACGCGAGAGATTTTAGCCGATAAATTAGTACCACCTCGGCAAGTCCAATTTGACGACTTGACATCACTCGACCAAAATCACCAGCTGGCCAACGCTCGAGACAGAAACAAGTTTGCCTGAGCGGATAACGAGATTGCCGAGACCATGCATGATTTAGCCGATGATTTAAAGACACCCGGGCTAGAACCACCAGACGACTTGGAAACCTCCAACAAAGATTTGGAGCTGCTTCACAACACACCACCCGGACCCGAGAAAGACCAAGAAGACCAAGAAGCTAGGACAGAGCATCAAATGGCTTGGGGACTTGAAGACAAGGACTTAGCCACATTAGAGAAGCACTTAGAAGACTTTACAAGAAGATTCCAAGCCAGAGACGCCACAGCTTCAAGCTCGGCCACCACAGCCACACAAGCGGCCAACCAGAGCCCTTCATACCAAGGTAAGCTTTTCAATTATTATATCGTCCTTGCAGGTGATCTCGGCCCCCAAAACGACTAAGTATCACATCAAAACGACACCAATAGTTTAGTTTCAAGAGTCTGTTGCAAACTTTCCATATTTGAATGTAATGAAACGATGAGTTTATGTTTTAGGCGTCTAGGTTCGTTTGTTGTAGTTTTATTTTAAACGTCCTGTTGTTTTGAGTCTTTCCATTTTTTTTTTGTTTCGAGTCGAACCCTAGAAGGTTCAAGCGGACGGACTGTTTATAAAGTCCCACACGCAGCTTTGTAGTCCGCAACCTTTTTCCCATTATCAATAAAAGATCGAACTTTCTTCAAAGTTTCTGAGAAGCGGGTTCTCATCTTGTTCATTGCTTTCTTGTGAGATTCAAGCAAGCGTGAGCTACTGCACCGTATCAGAGAGTAACCTCCCCTCTGTGTCGTGTATTCATTCCGCCAACACACCATCTCTTGATCCCACACGAGAGGGCGACCGCCTGCGTGTCAGATCCCCATCTATCGATCATTCTCCGAGCCAAAGAGAGGGCGACCGCCTGCTTTGTCTCTCCACCACCTTGTCTCCCGTTAGAACCCCTTGGTTCTTACATCATCTGGTATCAGAGCCGAAAGTTCTGCTTTTGGTTTTCTTACACTTATCCCTTTAAAATATTTCTTGCTCCCGCATTCATAGGTTGTTAGATCAGTTAGTCATTCTAAGAGAAAAGTTTTTAAAAAATTAGCTAGGGTATTAGTTCAATATTTTTGTTTCTTTTCACCTAAGAAAAATCAAAAAAAAAAATTATCTAATTCATTTTGTTTCATCTTATATCGTATTGTTGCATTTTCGTTTACATTAAGATTGAAAACTCAAAAAAAAAAAAAAATAGTTAGAATCTTAGTTATCTCTGCGTTTAAACGTTTTATATTGGTACTTTGACGAGTTGTTGTTTTTGTGAGATTTCAAGAAAACCATGGGAGATAACACCGAGAACGCCGCACGTGCCCACGCCAATGGACAAAAACACAACGAGCTCATAGTCATGCTAGCCACCATGAGAGAAGAATTAAGAGATACACGTGAACGTGTCGCAAGACTCGAGCCACCAGCTCACCGAGCATCGAATCATGTGTTGTCTCAAGCTCGGAGGAACATGCGCAACCCGGCCGAGGAGATTCCACCTGATTCTTATTCAGACAGCATGCCTGAACTGGAGGAGGATCTCCCACCAGACCCTATGCGTAGACGGCACCGAGAAGACAAGATCCTTTGCTACACAAGAGGCCGCGAGAACGAGAGCCGAGAGAAGTTAACCATGACATAAAACTAACGCCACCAACTTTTGCAGGAAAATCTAATCTCGAAGTTTATTTGGACTGGGAACGGTGTTTAGAATACATCTTTGACTGCTATGGCTATAGTGAGAACAAGAAAGTGGCCTTAGCCGCGGCTCAACTCACCGATAATGCTTTAGCATGGTGGGATCGCACCGTAGCTGAGAGGAGACGCCAAGTCTTTGGACCGGATAAAACTTGGCACGACATGAAGTACCTCTTACGACTCAGGTATGTTCCTGAACACTATCACCGCGACTTACAGAAGCGTTTTCGTAAGTTGACTCAGGGAACAAGGAGCGTGGAAGAGTACTTTGAGGAATTTGAGAAACTGATGAACTCCCTAGAGCTCGAAGAGACCGAAGAGGCCTTAATGGCTCAGTTTGTTGACGGTCTACAAGAGAGGATAGCCCGTAAAGTGGAGAGAGTCAAGTATAGCGGCCTCCACGAATTATTACATCTTTCCGTTCAGCAGATCAAGCGCAAAGCCTTGCTAACAAACCGCAATCGAGGGAGCCAGCCGTGGCAAGCCAGCTCTAGTAGAACCATTGACAAGGGCAAGGCCGTGGAAGCTGATTCACGTCTCAAATCAAAACCCACCGAGGCGCCAAAGTCCAACCGACCGGAACCAGGTAAGTCTCAAAACACTAGTCAAGCTAGAACACGCGATATAACCTGTTTCAAGTGTCAGGGACGAGGGCACTATGCACGAGACTATCCAAATCAAATGGTAATGATCATCACTCCGAGTGGAGGATATGAGTCACAAGACGAGCCCGAAGAAGAGCCCGAGGACAACAAAGAGGATGCGGAATATCCTGATACTGGTGAATATCTCTTAGTGACTAGAAGAGTCCTGAGCGTGCAAGTTCAGCCCGAGGATCGGATCTAACGAGAGAACTTGTTTCACACGCGATGCACCATTAACAACAAGGTATGTAATCTTGTTATTGATGGAGGTTAATGTACTAACGTGGCAAGCAAGTTTATGGTAGACAGGTTAGGGCTGGTGAAGATCAAACACCCGAGGCCTTACAAACTACAGTGGCTTGACGATGCTACCGAGCTCAAAGTAACCGAACAACTCACGGTTCCTTTTAGTGTGGGCAAATACAAAGACGAGGTGCTTTGTGATGTTGTGCCGATGCAAGCAGGACATCTTTTACTGGGCCGGCCATGGCAGTTTGACAAGGCTACCTTTCACAATGGCCGCACCAACTTTTACAGCTTTACACATCTTGGCCGCAAATACAACCTAGCACCACTCAGCCCCACCGAGATCCACGAGCTTCAGAGCCGGATGCAACAAGAGGCTAAGTCTTCTAAATCAGCGTTATATATATCTACTGGTGAATTAAACCGCGTTTGGAGTGCCAATGGCACTATGTTATTAATGATTTTCAAAGAATGTCTTAGTGTAGGTTTAAAGGAACTTGAGCTCCTGCCCGAGGTAGAGGCTTTGATCAAACGGTTCGAAGATGTGTTTCCCGAAGAGATCTCACCAGGGCTACCACCTCTACGAGGAATAGAACATCAGATACATCTAGTCCCAGGACAGCCGTTACCAAATAAGGGCGCTTACCGAATGAATCCGGAAGAAAGCAAAGAGCTCGAGAGGCAAGTGCGAGACTTGATGGACAAGAGCTATATCAGAGAGAGTCTCAGCCCCTGTGTCGTGCCTGTGCTTCTAGTGCCCAAGAAGGATGGCACCTGGCATATGTGTGTGGATTGCAGGGCCATAAACAACATTACTATCAAGTATAGGCACCCCATCCCGCGTTTAGACGACATGTTGGATGAACTTAGTGGCTCCAATATCTTTTCCAAGGTGGATTTGAAAAGTGGGTATCATCAGGTCAGAATGCGTGAGAGAGATGAATGAAAAACGGCCTTCAAGACCAAGCAAGGCTTGTACGAGTGGGTAGTCATGCCTTTTGGCTTAAATAATGCTCCAAATACCTTCATGCGATTGATGAACCAGGTTCTTCGAGAATATATAAGTAAATTTGTAGTAGTTTATTTTGATGACATATTTATATATAGTAAGAACCTACAAGATCATCTTACACACCTTGAACTAGTACTCAAATCACTTCGCAAGGAAGGCCTTTATGCTAACCTCAAGAAGTGCTCATTTTGTACTAACCAACTCGTGTTTTTAGGATTTGTTGTAAGTGAACAGGGCTTACAGGTGGACGAGGAGAAGATCAAAGCCATACAGGAATAGCCCACTCCCACCACCATCGGTCATGTACGAAGCTTTCATGGGTAAGCCAGTTTTTACCGGCGATTTGTGAAAGATTTCAGCACCGTGGCCGCACCACTCACGGCTGTCATCAAGAAAAACGTTCCATTTAAGTGGGGAACAGCTCAGGACGAAGCGTTCCAAGCCTTGAAGGAAAAGCTCACTCAAGCACCCGTTCTTGCGTTACCTAACTTTGATGAGATGTTCGAAGTGGAATGCGATGCCACCGGGTTAGGGATCGGAGCTGTGCTGCACCAGAAGAAGAGACCAGTGGCATATTTCAGTGAGAAACTCCATGGGGCCACCCTCAATTACCCCACATACGATAAGGAGTTGTACGTGCTGGTTCGAGCATTGGAAACGTGGCAACATTACTTGTTGTCCAAAGAGTTTATCATACACACTAATCACGAGACCCTTAAACATTTGCATGGTCAAACCTCACTTAAAAGAAGGCATGCTAAGTGGCTTGAGTTCATAGAAACTTTTCCCTATGTAATCAAGTACAAAAAAGGCAAAGAAAACGTGGTAGCTGACGCTTTATCAAGACGACATACGCTTATAGTGACCATGGAGGCCAAAGTTTTGGGCTTCGAGCACATCAAAGCGCTACACAAAGATGATCCTGAGCTTGGTGAAACCTATAGCGATTGCTGCAAAAGCCCCACAGGTTCTTTCTATATACACGATGGTTTTCTTTTTAAAGATAAACGCTTGTGTATTCCGCAGGGATCAATGAGGGAACTAGTGCTTAGTAAAGCTCACGGTGGAGGATTAATGGGACACTTTGGGGTGGATAAAACTCCGGCTGTCATGATGGACCATATTCTATTGGCCACACATGAAAAGGGACGTGGAACGGTTCTGTTCAAGATGTATCCAGTGCCACAAAGCCAAATCCAGGTCACACCCTCACGGTCTATATATGCCTCTGCCTAAACTTAACGCCCCTTGGGTAGATATTTTGATGGATTTTGTCTTAGGTTTGCCCAAGATGAGGCACAAGGATTTCATCTTTGTTGTTGTTGACCGGTTCTCTAAGATGGCCCACTTTATACCGTGTGAAAAGACAAACGACGCCACACAAATAGCCAATTTGTTCTTCAAGGAGGTTGTACGTCTACATAGGATCCCGAGAACAATCATTTCAGACCGAGACACCAAGTTTCTCAGCCATTTTTGGCGTACCTTGTGGAAAAAGTTAGGCACCAAGCTCCATTTCTCCACAACTTGCCACCCACAGACCGATGGTCAGACAGAAGTGGTAAACCGAACCTTATCTACATTACTTAGGGCTGCACTGGGTAAAACCATGATCACGTGGCTCGATTTCATTCCTTTTGTAGAATTTGCTTATAACCGTGCAAGACACTCGGCTACAAAGTTATCTCCTTTTGAGATAGTTTATGGTACTAACCCTCTTTCTCCAGATCTTAGACCTATAGCACATGTAGACCAAACCAATCTAGATGGTTTGAGACGAGGAGAGCTGTCTAAAAAGTTATATGAGACGGTGAAGTCCAATATAGAAAAGAAGACCGATGTCTACAAGAAGGCCACAGACAAGGGCCGAAAGGACGTCTCATTTGAGCCAGGAGATTGGGTCTGGTTACACATGAGGACAGAAAAATTTCCTGGTCGGCGTGCATCTAAACTCTCACCGCGAGGCGACAGCCCATTCAAAGTCTTGAGCAAGATCAACGATAATGCTTACCGTTTGGATCTCCCAGGTGATTATAACATTTCACACACTTTCAACGTGGCTGACTTATCTTATTTTGATGCAGGTGAAGAAGTTTTGGGGTCAAAACCTTTAGAAGAGGGAGGGAATGATGTGGACATCGACCCTAAGACCTTACCGGAGCTAATGCCATCAGTCCAAGACGGGGCCATGACACGCTCCAAGATTAAACAACTCAGGAATAGATACAAGAGGGCCTTACACATCTTTATCAACTCGTTAGAACCAGACGACCCGTTGTTGTCCAACTTGAATGTCATATACGGCTTAAACGAGCTTTGCGACCAAACCGGGCCGAGGCGCGAGAGATTTTAGCCGATAAATTAATAGCAGATACGCGAGAAACTTTGGCCGAGGCGCGAGAGATTTTAGCCGATAAATTAATAATACCTCGGCAAGTCCAATTTGACGATGAAATTTGTCATACTGAACTTGACATCACTCAACCAAAATCACCAGCTGAATCCAACGCTCGAGACAGAAACAAGTTTGCCCGAGCGGATAACGAGATTGCCGAGACCATGCAAGATTTAGCCGATGATTTAAAGACACCCGGGCTAGAACCACCAGACGACTTGGAAACCTCTAACTAAGATTTGGAGCTGCTTCACAACACACCATCCAGACCCGAGAAAGACCAAGAAGCTAGGACGGAACATCAAATGGCTTGGGGACTTGAAGACAAGGACTTAGCCACATTAGAAAAGCACTTAGAAGACTTTACAAGAAGGTTCCAAGCCAGAGACGCCACAGCTTCAAGCTTGGCCACCACAGCCCCATAAGCGGCCAACTGGAGCCCTTCACACCAAGGTAAGCTTTTCAATTATTATATCGTCCTTGCAGGTGATCTCGGCCCCCACAACGACTAAGTATCACATCAAAACGACACCAATAGTTTAGTTTCAAGAGTCTGTTGCAAACTTTCCATATTTGAATTTAATGAAACGATGAGTTTATGTTTTAGGCATCTAGGTTTGTTCTTGTAGTTTTATTTTAAACGTCCTGTTGTTTTGAGTCTTTCCATTTTTTTTGTTTCGAGTCGAACCCTAGAAGGTTCAAGCTGACGGACTGTTTATAAAGACCCACACCCAGTTTTGTAGTCCGCAACTTTTTCCCATTATTCAATAAAAGAACAAACTTTCTTCAAAGTTTCTGAGAAGCGGCTTCTCATCTTGTTCATTGCTTTCTTGTGAGATTCAAGCAAGCGTGAGCTACTGCACCGTATCAGAGAGTAACCTCTCTTCTGTGTCGTGTATTCATTCCGCCAACACACCATCTCTTGATCCCACACGAAAGGGCGACCGCCTGCATGTCAGATCCCCATCTATCGATCATTTTCCGAGCCAAAAAGAGGGCAACCGCCTGCTTTGTCTCTCCCCCACCTTGTGAGAACCCCTTGGTTCTTACATAAATATATATGGAAACAGTTACAAATATAAAAAAAGTTCATTAGTTTCTTAATTTGTTCCTTTTCATAAACTATTTACACTTTTGTCTGATTAATGTTTGATCTAAAACAAATACATTCACAATCAAAGAGATACATACAAATAAGATTCTGAGGTTCTCAAGAATCAGAAGAAGTTGACTCATCAGTGGGACGCCAGAATCTATTATAGAACCACATGGTGTCACCCTTCACAGCGTAACCATCTTGGTTCCTATGCCATCCATAGTACGCATGAGTCCTGTTCCTTATCGAGAATATTGCGTGTCCGAAGCTTGCTTCTCTGTAGGCAGAGTACTTAGGCTGAGGCTCAGTCATTCTGCAAGAAACCATACCACACATTCAAAACTCATCATCTGAATCTACTCGTAAATTGGTTGCAACGTTTTTATGTATAGCTTACTTGGTAGCCAATCCCTCAAGATTGCCTCCATCACCAATGGTGATGTAGACTGGAGCAGATTGATCTTTGACTGGTGAGCAGATTCCGTTTACCACGTTGTACGCAATGTTTGATACTCGTTCCTATTTTTTCACAAAACATATCAGATTTATCAGGAATTATAGTTTAAAAGAGACATGATATGAGATAAAGTTTTATTGATCTTACTGATCTTTCGTAAGCATGGACATGGCCAGCAAAAACAACATCTACTTTGTTCTTGACGAACCATGGTTCATACATCACCCTCATGGTTTCACCTTCCATGTAATGGTAATCGTAGCTGTTGTACCAAGGTGAATGCATCAGAACGATCAACCAAGGAGTTTCCGTTCTGTTAACCTTTGGGAACTCCTCTTCGAGCCATGTGTATTGCGGCGTGTACTTACCTGTCAAAGAAAAAGATGGAATGGAATTTGTTAGGGTCCTCTTAGTCTTCTTGGTTTGCGTATATCGCAAGAAGAGGTTCAAAATTTTCAAGAGGCCTTACCATATGCTGAATATGAAGCTAGCACGATTATGTAAGCTGGTCCTCTCTTTATCGAGTACCAGAATGGTTCTGTGCTGCCTGATGATCGGTAAGGAGTACGGTATCTATGCTTGAATGGCTTAAACGGCTTAGTTTCTCCCTGAAAAAGCACATAAAAACAATCTCAGTCTAATCCATGCTTTTATAGCTCTTTGTGCTATAACATTTTGAAGCCTAAAGCCAAAACAAAGAAGATGAAGCAAGAAACTATACAATCTTTGGGGCAAAGTCGAGTTCATGGTTTCCCATAGTCCAAATCCAAGGCTGATATGCTGTGCTTCGTTCAACAAATCTTCCCCAACTGTCCCATCTGTTGTTGTCATGATTTGGGTACTGATCAGCGTATGAGAGATCCCCAACAAACAAAACTGTTTGCCCTTTTATTGGGTTATTCTCATAGTGCGTTAAGGTTATGTTAGAGTCAAAACTCTGCCCAAGATCCCCTGTAAATCCAACAATTTGCAGCTCAAGCTCAAGCTCAAGTTCAAATCCATGTGAATCTAGCTAGTAATTGCCTTTTTGTTAAAGCCGTGAAAATATACCAATCAGACCAAACGTGTAGGGTACGTCAGGACCGACTTGAGGAGGAGTGAAGAACCAGAACTTGCGTTCCGTTTGTCCCACGCCTACCACATAATAGTACTTAGAGTCATACTGCAAAAAAAAAACCATCAAAATCTGATAAACAACGATAGCAAAGATTGTGATAATGATTATGAAGAGAAAAAGGTTGAAAACGTTGGAGACCTCCAAGTTTCTGATGGTGCAATGATGGATGTGACCAGACGTATAGTTGTAGAATTTGTACGTCGTGGATTTTCCATGAGCCTTAAGCTTTTTGGAGCTGTTCTCTTTCCAGTAAAGGACTGTGTTAGATCCTTTTGCTTCTTGCGTGACCCATGACACTATCACTGCCTTCCCTTCAACGTCTCCTTGTGTTATATGCACCTTTTTGTGTGAAATAAAACTCAAGTTACATCAAGAAAAGAAGAAACGAAAAGTCTGCAACTTATGTTTGGTATGAATATTAAGTTATATACCATTTTCCGATTTTAACACATTTAAGACGATTACAGAGAAAAGCAAGAAGCAGAGAAATACCAAAAAGCTACTAAAACAACACTAAATGTCTAAACACAACACCAAATCACAAAAACCAACTAACGAAGCTAAACTTGAAATTGTCAACATTCAACAACAAAAATGATACTTATGATAGAACCAACAACAAAACTCAGAAAAAAATATTGTTAAATTTATAGAAAGAAAAGGCGCAACGTAATACCTGTTGAGGTGCATTATATCCAGAAGGAACACAAAACACATCGCTATCAAGAGGCATATCAACAGTTGCCTCTAACCTCCTGACATAACGACTTGTTTTGCCTCCATTGCAGAACAGCACTAAGCTGTTCAGAACCAAACCCAGAAAAAGAAGGGAACATAGATCTAATCCTTGGAGACGACGACCCATTTTCTCAAGTGGTCTCTTATCTTTCTTTCTTTTTTTCTTTCTTTTTTACTGCCTCAGATTTGTTTGTTGTCCGAAGAGAGAGCTATTCCCTATAAAGACGGGGAAGTATCTTTATAAAGAAAGATAGATGCATCATGCAATCATGCATGTGTTGTCTTGAGCAACGGAATATTCGTTACTGAAACTTAAATGGAGGAGCCGTGTCAACTCTGTTTCGATTTTGTCAATAAATAAATAAAACTTATTTTTCGATCGAGTTATTTAATTTTTTTATGAATTAAAGAAAAACAAAAAACAGGAGTATTATACTCCTATTATTTTTCATTTTGAGTAAAATAATATTTAGTTTTGTTTATTTGTTTATTTCTTTGTTGTTTTCCTAAATTATTTATTTGTTGTTTTGACTTTTGACTAAACAACCAGATGGCATATGTGAACGCTTGGAAGATTTTTTTTATTTCACGAATCTATGCTTCCCTTTTTGTTGTGTTCTGTTTATTTATTAATTATTATTGTCAACCAACTTTTGTCTTTTCTCCTTGATTTGTTTTTTTTTTTTGTCGGCCTTCTTGATTTGTTTTAAGTACAGAAATTATAAAAAATAATGCCGTTATGAGGGGAAACGAAAGGAGTTAAATAAAAAAAACAGTGGCCTTAAAAAAACAGACAATACATGTACTTTCAAATTCGAATTTGGATTTCTTTGTTACTTCGATTTTGTAATTATATAGTTAATGTTCCTATATGAACAAATCGTGTGCTTACATATATACTAATTTGGATCAGATAAAATTTTATAGATATTTTGTTCTTTCCAACGAAAAAGGGATCATACTTTTTGCTACTTAATTTATGCCATCTTGCTAGATATCTGTGATATTTAAGTTCTATCATTTTATATTTTTCGGTTATTATTTTAATCATTTCTTCATGGTGGTCTCTAAACTATGGAACATTTCCACCTTCAAATTTTTACATTTTTTTATTTTTTTACTTCAAAAAACTCATCATCTTCCAAAGGTTCAAATATTCTCTCTTTTTTTTTGGTTATTTTCTCTCTCTGATTTGCTATTTTGTGATATTTTTTCTACCATTTTTTGACTTAAATGTCGAAGATTCATTGAAAAACAATATTTCATCGTTTTTTCCGGGATTTTTATGTGTTTACCAAAAACTTTACGTGTTTTCTAAGTTTTGTAAGAGACTTATCCTTTAAAAAACTAAAAATTTTCTTAACGGTTATTAATATGAAAATAAATTATTTTGTACATCTCGATTTGATAACATATTTTTTTGTTATAGGTTTAGTTCGATTTTTGTTTAATATTCTGTTAAGAGTCAATTTTCTTTTATTTTTTCCAAAAAGTAAAAAAAGTAGCCAAATAATCGAATGAAATAAAACATATTGTTCTCTTTTTGAGGTCTTTGTTATGTTTTCTTTTGGTTTTGGCTGACGTTAAGACCTTTCTGCTTTGTGATTTTTGTAAATGTTCTGAACTTTGAAATTTACGGTGACAAAAACTAAATCGAGATTAATCACTCCTCTAACTCTGCAGTCTTCACATTGTCATTTTCATTTTCGTTTTTAGCCCAAGTCCCATTGAACCTAGTTTTTTAATATGGTTATTTTATCTGAATTTTTGTGTTTTCATTTTTGCCTATATTATATAATAAACCATGCAGATCTGAACTAGGTTGGTGAAACAGCTATTTGCCTATTTCTAATTACATCTACTTCAGTTTCTTTTGTATATAAAAAAAGGATCTTAAAATAAACTAATCGCAATGTATTTTTAAATAATTGGTAATAAATGCTTCAATAAATTAGATCTCCAAGCAAGGCATCTGCTAATGGTTGGTGGGTGATGACAAGGGATATTCCATTCCTACAAAAATCGTGCAATATGATTGGTCCAAAAACTTCATGTAAAATAAATAGAGAAAAGACAAATTTAAAAATTAGTTTGAAAAGTCGTATAAAAATTGTAAAAACGAAATTCTTTTCGAAAACAAAAATAAAAAAATTGACGTTAAAACAACACTGAAACGGAGGGAGTAGCGTTTGACGAATTAGAACACCTAGGTATCGCATAAAACCTCAAGAAATCAAGAAAGAAACATACTTCTTTTTTTTTGGGGTAAAATTACTTATAAATATATGCATTAGATTATTGTTGTTCTCAAGTATTTTTAAAGTAATTTTCAAATCGACTCAGTGTATAAGAATCAAGCAGGAAAGACTCAAAAGTTTCACTGTTTCAGAGAAAGAAATAAAATAAGATAAGATTATAAGAGACAGTACTCCAAAAGAAGTGGAATATATTCGAGTAAAAACCAGCTTTGAGTTTCAAAAGACAACCTCTTCTCGTGAAAGTGGTTGAATTTAGAGTAAAAGCAAAGAGGATCAATCGTCCTGCGATCTTTGACACATGTGACATTGTCGATCTTGTTTTGTCAAGGTGTTTTAATAACATCACGAACTAGAAAAAGGACAAGCTTTAGCTTTGTACTCTAGTTGTAGAGAGTAACCGTGAGATATTATTAGGAGATTAAACTTGCAAAGCTTCGAATACTTTCAGTTTTGCTCTGTTTTTGTCTCTCTGTTTTCAAGGTAGAGTTTACCAAGCGTTAAGTAGTTAGCTCGAGCTAAAAACCTCACACATTGATACCAAAACTCCATGTTCCAACAAAAGGTGGGAAATATATAGAACCTAGACAGTTTATACGAGAGCGTAAAGGAGACTGAAGCAGAGGAGTGATGAGGTTGCAAGAGCTGATTCAATCAAAAGTTGTTGCTGAAATGGACAAGTAAAAGTTGTTACTGTAAAGTAAGATCCTTTTGCATACAAATTCTATTATTACACTCAAATAGATTTCATATAAGGAGAGAAGATTTGACCAGTCACGGTTCAACACATCGCACCAAACTTTGGAGGTGTCAACCAGGCATGAAACCACAAGACTCGATTGTATTAACTTGGTTGCGCAAAGATACAATTGGGAAATGTGGTATAGGGAAACAAAACAGAGATAATCCTCCCACTACAACTCGATAAGTGAATGTCAATATTCTTCAAACATTTCTGCATTTGAGCTTAACTAAACATGAAGTATGGCCAAAGAGTTTGAAGCAAGATAAGAAAATAACACTTTGTGTCTTTCTTTCTAATTTAGAAGAACTATTCGCCGTTTCTATTTCAAGAAACGGCATGTTTTTTTTTTAATCCTTCTCATTATCAAGAACTTCATCAGTCATTAGGTTTTCATTATCAAAAAGTTCTTGTCTGAATAACGTTTGTTTAACAAGGGCAGGCACAAGAGCCATCCCACATTGCATTTATTCATATGGTTATTCAATCTAAGAGATGTATACAACAATACAAATCAGATTCTAAAGATTCTCAAGTATCAATTAGATTCTAGAATCATCAACAGGATGCCAGAATCTGTTGTAAAACCACATGGTATCAGCTTCCACGGCGTAGCCATCCTGGTTCCTGTGCCATCCATAGTGTGCGTGCGTCCTGTTCTTTATCGAGAATATAGCGTGTCCGAAGCTTGCTTCTCTGAAGGCAGAGTACTTAGGCTGAGGCTCAGTCATTCTGCAAGAAACAATATGCAAGACTCATCATCTGAATCTTATCCAAAACCTATTGCAATGATCAGTTATAGCTTACTTGGTAGCCAATCCTTCAATATTTCCTCCATCACCAATGGTAATATAGACTGGAGCAGATTGGTCTTTGGCTGGACTGCAAATGCCGTTAACCACTTTGTAGGCTATGTTTGATATGCGTTCCTGGTTTCACAACAGCTCGGTTTCTCAGGATCTATAGTTTAAAGACACATGATATGAGCCAAAGTAAAGTTATTGATCTTACTGATCTTTCGTAGGCGTGGACGTGACCTGCAAAAACAACATCTACTTTGTTCTTGACGAACCACGGTTCATACATCACTCTCATGGTTTCACCTTCCATGTAATGGTAATCGTAGCTGTTGTACCACGGTGAATGCATCAGAACGATCAACCATGGAGTTTCTTTCCTGTTAACCTTTGGGAACTCCTCTTCGAGCCATGTGTATTGCGGCGTGTACTTACCTGTCCAAGACAAGATGCAATGGAACATTCAGGTCCTCTTAGTCTTCTTGGCACAAAAAGGTTTAACATGTTCTAGATGGCTTACCATATGCAGAATATGAAGCTAGCACGATTATGTAAGCTGGTCCTCGCTTAATCGAGTACCAAAATGGTTCTGTGCTACCTGATGATCGGTAAGGAGTACGGTATCTATGCGTGAATGGCTTAAACGGCTTCGTTTCTCCCTGCAAAGAGCATAAAAAACAACCAATCTCAATCTCAGTCTACTCTAATCCATGTAGATGCTGGTCTAACTAGATGTTCTTATATCTCTTTGTTCTATAGCATTTTGAAGCCTAAAGCCAAATCAAAGAAGATGAAGCAAGAAAGCTTTACAATCTTAGTCTAATCCATGTAAATGCTGGTCTAACTAGATGTTCTTATATCTCTTTGTTCAATAGCATTTTGAAGCCTAAAGTCAAAACAAAGAAGATGAAGCAAGACTTTACATCTCAGTCTAATTCATGTAATGCTGGTTTAACTACATGCTCTTGTATCTCTTCGTTCTATAGCATTTTGAAGCCTATAGCCAAAACAAAGAAGAAGCTTTACAATCTCGGGGGCAAAATCGAGTTCATGGTTTCCTGTGGTCCAAATCCAGGGCTGATAAGCTGTGCTTCTTTCAGCAAATCTTCCCCAACTGTCCCATCTATTGTTGTCGTGATTTGGATAAGTATCAGCGTATGAGAGATCCCCAACAAACAAAACCGCTTGCCCCTTTGTTGGGCTATTTTCATAATGTGTTAATGTTATGTTTGAATCAAAAGTCTGTCCAAGATCCCCTGCAAAACAATAATTTGCAACTCAACTTCAAGTGCATGTGAAGCTAATAATTGCCCCTTTTGTTAAAACCATGAATATGTTTCAGGACAATCACCAATGAGACCAAACGTGTAAGGAACGTCTGGACCGACTTGAGGAGGAGTGAAGAACCAGAACTTGCGCTCCGTTTCTCCCACACCAACCACATAATAGTACTTAGAGTCATACTGCAAAAAGAAAAATCATCAAAGTCAGATAATAACAATAGCAAAGATGATAAAGTGATGATGATGATGATGATGATGATGATGATGATGATTGATGATGATGATGATGATGATGATGATGATGGACCTCTAAGTGTCTGATAGTGCAATGGTGGATGTAACGAGAAGTATAATTGTAGAACTTGTAAGTGTTGGTTTTGCCATGGGCTTTGAGCTTTTTGGAGCTGTTCTCTTTCCAGTAAAGGACTGTGTTAGATCCTTTTGATTGTGTCACCCAAGACACTATCACTGCTTTACCTTCTACATCTCCTTGCGTTATGTGCACCTTTTTGTGGAAACCCAAATAAAAAAAACCCAATTTAGATCAATTGTTTAACAAACAAGGGAAAAAAGTTAACATCTTTATGAACTCCACTAAGAAAAAGCTTGAATCGATCAGAATCGTCCAAAAAAGAGCTTTCTTTTACATCATTAGAACAAGATTAAAAAAAAAGAAAAGTAATTACCTAATATTAAATTGGAAAAAAAACCTACCTAACACTTCCCAGTTAGCAGCACTAAACATAAAAAGCTTCGAAATTTAATAATTATAAACAGAACCCATAACAAAAACTCAGAAAAGATTGTTGATTTCATAAAGAAAGGGTATACGTAGTACCTGTTGAGGAGCATTATATCCATGAGGAACACGAAACACATCGCTATCAAGAGGCATATCAATGGATTTCTCCACTTTTCTGACAAATTTACTGGTGATTCCTCCATTACAGAACAGCACTAAGCTGTTTAAGACCAAAAAACATAGAACAAGAACAACGGAAAAGAAATCTGATCTCATTTTCTCAGATTTTCTTTTCCGACCTTCTGAGTTTTTTCCTCCTAAAACAAGGGGAGAAAATCGTTTTAAAAGACGAATAGAAACAATAATTTATTGGTCTTTGTGGAGTGGAAGATTCGTTACTGATCTTAGATCGAATTCAACTCTGTTTTTCAATGTCTATACAAAACACTTTTTAATTTTGTTATATATTTCCTTGTTTTTGCTTTGACCCAAATGTAGATGGCATTATGTGTGAACGCTTGGAAAGTTTTTTTTATATTCTTTGATAATCTGTTCCGGACACACGAATCTATACTGTACTTTTTGTTGTTTTCTGTTTTATTTATTTTTGTGTCATATGGCAACTAATCTATGGTTAGTTTTTCAGTTCCCTAATAATAGTTACCAATGCGAAAATGAATGATTTAATTCCTTGCATTTCGGTTTTGTTTAAACATTCAATTAAAAAACTAGATTTTACTCTGTATATCTGCATTAAAATTTTATCAAATTTTGTAATATAATTTATATTTTATTTATAGATATATTTATTAATAAGTAATAAAAATTCATTTTTTATATAATTTGTATTTAAATTTTATTTTAATATATTATAATCACGATCATAAAAATATAATTATAATCCGATCATTTTATTAATAATAAAAACAGTTTTTAAAAAACATAATTTTAAGTTGTTCATTCTATTAATTCAAAAATGACTGTAATTATAAAAACGAATAATTCTAACCCGTCTATTCATATTACGATATAATATAAATATTTATTAATTTTGAAATAATTTTTAACTGAATATCTTTCATGTTTTGATAACTTAACCCGCATAAGATCATAATTATTAAAAAAAATTTAACCCATTGGATCAAATTACCATATAATTTAAATATTTATTAATTTTTAATATGTAAAATTTTAGATTCATTGATTATGATTAAAAAAAATACAATAACAATGTGCACGGTGTGGAGCGGAGGAAGAAACAATCAATCATGTTTTTTTTTAATGTCCCCCTGCCTTACAAACCTGGGCATTATCGCGGATACCCACACCCACCGAAATATTCCCCATGCCATCGGTTTTTCAAACTTTGATAATCTATTTTGGAGAATCCCAAAATAGATGAATTCTACACAATTTTTCTGGATTGTGTGGTATATTTGGAAAGTACGGAATGAGAAAATGTATAGAAATATAGATATGGATCCACAAGTGACTTTAAAGATAGCGGAAACTGAAGCGGCTCTATGGGAGGAGGCTCAAAGCTTCGAACATGAATTAATACTCTCACATCCTGGCAAAACTACAGATCACTCGATACCGGTTCTTCACGATGGCTGGTGGTGTTATATTGATAGTTCTTGGAAGGAAACAGACTTAGTTGCTGGTTTAAGCTGATATTATTTTAAATAAGGGACTCAGGAAACAGTAATATGTGCACAAAATGTAAGGCGGAGCCTAACTCCCCTACATGCAGAACTGGAAGCCCTTATATGGGTTATGCATTGTATGCTGGAAAATTAAAAGATATATGTAGCTTTTGCAATAGACTGTTCGGAGGTGGTGAAGATGGTGTCTACACCCGATGACTGGCCAACATTTGATCTACATTTGGAGGAGATTGTGAAGATGAAGAACATGTTTAGCTTTTTCTTTATTTCGCATATCCCACGCGCAACGAATATGAAGGCGAACATTTTTGCAAGAAGTGCTCGAATCTACCCTCAAGATGTTAATTATATAAACTCAGTATCATCGGTTTGGCTTGTCGAAACTTTTTAGGTACTTAGGTTGTAGATAAAAAAAAGCCATATTCGTTAATCATATGTGTTATTATGAAAATATTATTTAAATTTCAAATATTAAATTAAATCTAAACTATATTAAAAAAAAGTGTAAAGTAATTTAATTTAATATATAAAATTTTAGACTTAAATTTAATTGCAATTTCTTTTAAATATTTTAAATTTAAATTAAATATAACATATATTAAGGAAATCTTTAGTTATCTAAATTGATATTTAATTTTTGGAGTTAGTTTTATGTATAAAAATGTATTTTTAAAAAATAATATTGTAACAAAATAGGATAATTTTAAAATAGTTTTCAAATAATTATTTTGTTTTAAAAAAAAATTTGGGAATGTCTGGATGCAATTATTAAAAGTGCTTTCGTTTTAATATAATAGATATTTTGTTGAATGATGAAGTAATAATTATTTATGATACGATATATTTAAAATCAAAACTAAAGCTATTAACTCATGTGAGATGACCATTGTCTACATAGTCATAGGGTGATTCAAAATACAATCACGTTGACTTTTAAAAAGATTGGGATTGAAAGATAGATAGCACATTAGCACTAAGAGAGGTAAGGACTAAGGAGCAACAAGTTGCTTACGAATAAGAGACGAATAAAGTTGAGACCAATAGTATCGTTTACTTTTTTTTTTTTTCTTATTTACTTTTCAACGAATGATCACTTTCTCATTTTAGTCACATCCATATAAATCAAAATCCAGTAATGTTCGATCTGTGGTCCCAAT
The DNA here is from genome assembly GCF_000478725.1 of Eutrema salsugineum. NCBI lineage: Eukaryota > Viridiplantae > Streptophyta > Magnoliopsida > Brassicales > Brassicaceae > Eutrema > Eutrema salsugineum. Next base: position 3,421,599 of record NW_006256901.1, on the reverse strand, counting down.
CTTAATATTTTCTTTTCTTGTCTTTCTTCTTTCGTTCATTCCACTTTTTTCATGCCAAAAGGTTTGTAATTTGCAATGGTCAATTTTTTTTATATATAAAATCATGATTTTGATTTGCTTTTTAAAAACAGGGTATCAAATCATGTGAAAATATAGCTTATGGGAATATGAGTGAAAAACAATAAAATAAGAGAACATTGCAAAAAAAAAAACTGTTATTAGACTTACATTTTTACGACAAAAAAAGACTTTCATTTTTAATATATGTAAACTTGTAACCTAATTTTTGAGCCAATATCCATACATAGAGGCTATATTAATCTTATTAGGATATATGTTTTTCATGTTAATAATAAACATAAGCTATTTTTTCAACGCATAGTATTAAAATCACAAGTGCAATGCATTGTACAAATCCAATAAAGTGTCAAAACAAGCCCATATGTTTGAGGTTTCATTGCACAAGATTTGTATAATAGGAATATTATAAGAACTTTGTTTGTTACTCTTGAGAGTGGTTTCAAACAACTCTCCTCCTTTCATTTTCATATATTATCTAAATTTTATTAAGATTTTGGTGACAAGCAAAAGCTTTTTGTCTAGATCTTTTGCGAGACCATAAAAGACTCTGATCTTGGCTTGTTTATTTGAAGCAGATTTATTAATGTAGGAAACGTTGGATGATTGTTAATTTCTTTTGTCTATTTTAGTATCCAACCCTGATAATCCACAACTTTAACGAAATTATTTTCTTTTAAAAACACATATCCTTTTTCGGTAAGTTTTTTTGGCAAACTTAAACGTCTTCTTACAGTGCTCAGCACTCTCAGCAGCATTGTCATTATTAGCATCGTTGTGGCAAGTGAATTCAATGCCTCATTGAACAACTGATCTGATGGTGGCTTAGTTGGGTTCTATGGTTTGCAATATATTCATCATAATCCATCATAGGCTCAACTAGGGTATATACAACCTCAGTCACCAAAGCTTCTAAATTAATAATGGATTGAATTTATTGAACTTGTGTCTCTAATATATAGAGCTTGATTGGCAAGTGCTTTAAATCTTTTCGCAAGTGCTTTAGAATCTTTTCTTTTCACAGCCATAAATTTCTTTACAGAATTAAATCTCTTCCAATCATGCTTTAAACAAATTATTTGAATTTTTTTCTTTCCCTTTTTTATATTTTTGGGCCATAAAGAGCAAAATACCTAGAACACTAATAATTTAGCCTTAGAATATTTTGAGATAAATCATTTAAAAAAAAAAAATCCAGTCAAAATCCTGCAGCAAAAAACATACAGCTACAGCCATAACCAATCAAGCCCATAAATAGACTAGTTGAAATATTCAAAAGATTTATAGATAATTTTGTGTTTTTTGATCAAAAGATAAATTTTCTTAAGAAATAAAACTCATTACAACAAATTGGCAACTAGTGAGAAGATGGGCAGACCTCTCTCTCGTGTAAAGTCTTTGCTCTAGTCGTTTATGACTGTAGAGTTTCCCTCCGAAAGGCAATTTGCCTTGTCGGTAAAAGTGACAAGAAAAAAAATTTCCTTTTTCGGCTTCAAGAAATCTGTGAATTTGAAAAAATGCGCTACTGTCTTGCCAAATTTAAGCTAGAGCAAGATCGGCCTCTAGGGTTTTCGCAGCAGTTTCATCAGCCTCCTCCATCCACCAAAGCATTAGGAATTGAGAATTTTGGAGTTGGAACGCGGATTATTCTCTTTCTGTTAGTCATGGATGGTTTACTGAATGAAGCCCTACAGTCGATGTCATTGGATGATTACAAACCGATTGATCTACCGAACGATGAAGATTACAGTGCAGTGCAGTGCAGGTAAACGCCAAGAGTCTGATTGGCCGGCTCCTCAATCCGGAGTGTCAAAATATGGCGAGAATGCTGAAAACGATGCCTCGGATCTGGAAGGTTTATGATAAGGTGCGTGGCATAGCCCTATCCAAAGAAAGTTTTCAGTTTATTTTTGAAAGTGAGACGGATATGGAGACAGTAATGGAGGATGGTATATGGTCCTTTGATGACTGGAGTATGGTTATGGACAGATGGGTAGTAAATCCTCCACTTAACTTTTTAAAGATGGCGCCGGTATGGATTAGGATTCGAAAAATTCCTTTGAATTTTTGCACTCTAAAGACCATCGATGCAGTAGCGGATCGGGTGGGACAAGTGAAAGAAATACTCTTTGACCCTGAAAAGTCTAGATTCCAGGAATTTGTTCGGGTTTTGGTCGTCGTCGATGTAGAACAACCTCTTCGAGACACAAAGACAATTAATTTACCCAGAGGAGCAGGAAGCGCTGTAGTGGATATTGAGTATGAGAAAATCCGGAAGAAATGCTTTCACTGCTTTCGCCTAACCCATGAGAAGCAGAAATGTCCACTTTTCCTGAGTCAGAAGAAATGACCTGAAAGAGTGGAGAATCAGAGGATAGAGACGAGGATCAACAGTGATACTCCTGGAGACAAAACGCGGCAAAACCACACTGATTTGGTGGATATAATCATGCCCATGTTAGCTCCATCGATTCCTCCAGGGTTTGAACCCCGTCTGAATATGGTCGCCCCAGAGGTTTTTGAAGAAATGAGACTCTACATGAATTGTCTTGACCCTGCAGAAAAGGCAATTCGGGAGCACAGGATGAGAGTGGCACTAGATGACTTATCCAAAAACCCTGTAGCTCAAAGATCTATCCTTAGATTGGAACCTCCACCACGTATCTCTGCTGAGCTCGATAAGGGTATTGGCAAAGTCTTTGATTATAGGAAGGTGGAGATGGCTCAGACGGAGGACAGAATGGGTAAGCGACAGTCGGAAATGCCTGTGAGTCAGAGTGAGGCAGTAGAGAAAGGAAAGACCAATCCAAGCTTGGAACCAGTCAACGCAGTCAGAGTGGAGGTGGAGAATATTAACTCTATGGGTGAAGTGGGCGCAAAGCAAATGATCAATTCAGCAAGTCCGCTCGTAAGGAATAATCTCATCGAAAACAAAGAAGGATCAGATAACTTTATTCCACCCGTTATAGCTTCGGGTTTTCACGTTGGTGTTGTTGAACCTGGAACTTCATGCACGAGTGGAAATAACAGGAATTCACGGAAGCCTGCGGCATCATGGTCGAGAAAGAAACGGGTTAATAATGGCTCTATTTCAAAAGATACATCTCTGAAAGGTATGTGAAGGGGGCAAAACGAGGAAGTAGAGCAGTCTACGAAACGTAAAGCAAGTGTTTCTGATGAGGTGGTGTCGAAGTTCTCAAAGCAAGATAAAGGTTTGATGGTTTTCCAGAAACCACCCAATCCTCAATGACGACGCTCGGTTGGAACTGTCGGGGTTTGAGAAACAGGAAATCCCTGGGTTATGATCATGTTCATGTGATTGATCCAGCTGGTCTAAGTGGAGGTTTGGCTTTGTTTTGGAAGAGTTTCCACTTGGTGGATAGAGTGACTGATACGAAAATAAAGTGTGACTCGCGAGAGTTTTTTATGTCATTCATATATGGAGAACCTGTGAGACATCAACGACAAGGGGTCTGGGATTTACTGTCGTCGTTTGGTGGTAACAGGGATGATGCCTGGTTTCTGGTAGGTGATTTCAATGAAATCATGAATAATAGTGAAAAACTGGATGGTAGCTGTAGACCTGAAATCATGAATAATAGTGAAAAACTGGATGCCACCTAAAAGAAACGCCGAGCCATGGTAATTTGCTGTCCTGGGGTGGTAGGAGAGAGGTGATCAATGACTTGGGGCAGAAGGAGAAGGTGTGGATACAATGTCGGTTAGATAGAGCATTTGGTAATGCGGAATGGTTCAGGCTTTTTCCCGCGAACGCACACTGAATATTTAAAAAGGTGGCCTTCAGATCATAGACCCCTGTTAACTCGCATTTCGGGTGGTAATGAACGGAAGAAAGGCCGATTCCGATTTGATCGACGATGGTGCTCTAAACCTGGTGTGATTGATGTTGTATATAAAAAAGATGGAATTTGGGTGATCGGAATACAAAAGTCACGGAACGGATTGCAAAACTGCAGAAAGGAACTTTCAAAATGGAAGCGATCCTCAAACTCAAATTCCCGTGTCCGTCTTCAGCAGTTGCAGGAAGAGGTCGAGGTATAAAGCTCCAAGTTGTATCCTGATTTTGCTAAGCTCCAGGTCTTGCGGTCGGAGTTAACTAAAACAACCATTGAGGAAGAGCTGTATTGGAAACTGTGAAGTAAACAGAAATGGTTGAAGGTGGGGGACTGTAATTCACGTTTCTTTCATGGATGGGTCAAATCGAGACGAATGAAAAACTCCATCGTCTCTTTGATTGACAATGAAGGCTTCGAACACTTTGAGGAGGATGCTAAAGGCAATGTGGCGGTGAAGTATTTCATGAAGCTTTTCGAATTGTCGGTCACTGGGGACGGTACAGAGTTGTTACAGGGCTTTGAAGCAAAAGTAACAGATGAGATGAACCGAGAATTGATTCAACCTATCTCGGATGGAGAAATTCAAAGGGCTGTGAAAGGAATTAAAGGTGACAGTGCACCTGGAGCTGATGGGATGAGTGGAAAATTTTTCCAGCAATTCTGGGGAATCGCAGGCTCACATGTCACGTCTGAAGTCAAACGATTTTTTGAAACTGGACAGCTTCCTGAGGAGTGGAACTTTACCCAGTTATGTTTGCTTCCGAAAACACCGAACCCCAAGAGGATGACCAATCTAAGGCCCATTAGCCTATGTTCAGTTACGTATAAGATCGTTTCCAAAGTTCTATGCACGAGACTGAAGCGTTTTCTACCCAAGCTAGTTTCGCAAACACAAGGGGCTTTCGTTGCTGGTCGATTAATATCTGACAACATTCTCATTGCCCATGAGATGATCCACGGGTTGCGCACCAATCCGAACTGCAAGGAGGAATTATTGGCGATAAAAACCGATATGTCGAAGGCGTATGACCGCGTAGAATGGAATTTGTTGGAGACATTGTTTTTCAAGATGTGATTCCACTCTAAGTGGGTTGGATGGGTTATGGAATGCATTAGTTGGTGTCATGTACAGTTTTATTGAATGATGAGCGTCATGGACATTTCAAGCCGGAAAGGGGGATCCGACAAGGAGATCCTTTATCCCCTTTCATGTTCATCTTATGTGCTGAAGCCCTTGTTCATGTAATGAGCAAAGCCGAAAAGGAAGGCAGAGTGACTGGTATGAGGTTATCCAAAAGCTGCCCATCGATTCAACATCTTCTTTTTGCTGATGATAGCTTCTTCATCTGCAAGGCGAGTCTCAAAGAATGCACAGAATTTTTAAAATGCCTGCAATTATACGAAGATGCCTCAGGGCAGGAAATTTTCAGAAATCTGCAGTAACGTTTGGTGCAGCGATTGATCCGTTTCAGAGAAGATTACTTGCAGAACGGCTTGGTATTGAAAAAGAAGGTGGAGATGGCAAATACTTAGGTCTTCCAGAGTGTTTTAGGGGGTCCAAACAGGTTTGACTAACTTTCATGGGCGAGAAATTGGAGAAACGATTGCATGGTTGGTCCGCTAAAACATTTTCTTTGGGGGGGGGGGGGGGTAAGGAGATTCTTCTTAAATCGATTGCTATGGCCCTCCCAGTATACGCGATGTCTTGTTTCAGATTAACGAAGCATCACTGTCAAAAGCTCACTTCGGCTATGACCAAGTTCTGGTGGAATGCTTGCGAAAACTAGAACAAAGTTCACTGGGTAGCATGGAAATCAATGTGCAAATCAAAGGAAAAAGATGGTTTGGGATTCCGAGATGTTGAGGATTTCAATCAAGCCTTGTTAGCGAAACAAGCCTGGAAGATTCTCAATGAGCCGCAGACATTGTTATCAAGGCTATATAAAGAAAGATACTTCACCAATAAAGACTTCTTAGACTGTGGATCAGGCTACCGACCATCATATGCTTGGAGGAGCATCATGTTTGGTAAAGAACTACTGGAATGTGGGTTGATGAAGTCGATGGGAATGGCTCAAACACACAAATTTGGTTAGAGAAATGGGTCTTTGATGAGCATCTTAGGCAGCCGGTGAATAAGTGATAACACCGTATTTTGACCACTTTTATGGATCGTTTTGAAATACTTTTTATATGTTTTTAATTGCTTTTAAGTACTTTTATCACGTTTTTCTAGTATTTGTAGTTCCAAGACTCTTTTCAGGTAACTTAGGGAAAAGCTTAACAAAATGGACAGAAAACCAGATTTCAGCTCAGAGTCAAACCGTCAGAAGTTCACCCCTGATTGAAGGCCTTCTCACCGTTTGATCCAGCTCAAATTTAGAGACATTAAAGATGGAAGTATCAACTTTCCAGTGCACTTTACAGCTTGGAAATCCAACGGTTCAATCAAAAGATACGCGAAGAGCAAGATGTCTCGTAAACCAGCTGGCCAGCACTTCCACCCGCGGCCAACAAGCATTTTCCCGCGGTCAGGAGCATCCCGACCGCGGCAAACCATACATTCCCCGCGGTCAGAGCACTCCCGACCGCGGCCTTCAACCTCCAAGCCCAAAAAGCCCATTTCTGAAGCCCACATTTGGAGAAACCCTAAGTGACGTCCAGAGAGGTCTTGAGCACTATAAATACATGTCTTAGGAGCCCTAGAAATGGTGTGTAACCTTAGAGAACCGAATTATTTACTTCATACTTTCATTGCTTTAGCTTTTAGGGAGAGAGAGATTTGTTCTCTTGAACCCTTGTTCTTTCTTTTTCAATTTCGGTTTCTATTCTACTTCTTGATATTATGTCTTTAATTTCGTTCATCATGTCTGAGTAGTTTTATTGTTGGGATTAAGGGAATTTTGATGGGGATTTATATGTTCGGTGAGGATTCCATTGGCTTTTGAGCTGAATCTTAGAACTTTTTCTTCTGAATTCGTTTTTACTGCATGAGAGTAGCGTCATGAACTACAATCTGATCCAGATGCTTGGTGACACGAAAGTGTTCATCAGGTATCAGATCTAGTTTGGGAGAGCAAAACAAACATAGGAGTGGAAACCTACCTATAGGCGATTTGTGAATTAGGACGAGTCTTAAACATAATGCATCTCTTCTCTTCCAGGGCTAGAGTGGAAACCTACTGGTCAGGGTTGAGAGAGATAGTTGTCTATGATCACGACAGTGGCGTATTCATACGTCCGTGACTCCAGTTCGAAAAGTTTAAGCTAAGATCTTACAAAATTTCCTCTCTAGCAATGTTTTGAATCGTTCGTACCCCTGAGAAAACTTCCCTGAACCCCAACGCTTTCTTTCTTATTGATTTACACCGATTTTCTTTAAGCTTTAGTTCAATATTGTCTTTCCTTTTTAGTTCATTTTTATTTAAGCATTAGAATATCCGCTTTTATCATTTTTAGTTATTTTCGTTAAGTTTAGTTATTACGTCATTTAATTTCCGTATTCTCTTTTAATATTTCGTTTTTTTTACATTTTAAAGACACCACCAAACCCCCATCAAACCGTTTAGTTCTAGACTTCCTTACTTTAACTTATTTTCAAAGGCTTTTTGCAGGAAAAGATCCTCCTTCCCTGTGGATTCGATCCCTAAGTACTACAATTGATCAGTTGTGCACTTGCGGCTATTGATTTCAATTAGGGTAAAACTTGACACACCCTCAGCACACCACACATCAATAAGGAAATTTTCATGGATCTTGAGTTGAGAGTCTCGGATTTAATCTCTGAACATGGAGAATGGATGGAGAACAAAGTTCATGAATTATTTCCTCCAAATGATGCGGTCAAAATTTTGGATATGCCGATTGGAAGAGTTCCTGACAGACATATATGGGCTTACACTGATGATGGTGCTTATTCGGTTAAAAGTGGTTACTGGTTGCTCGCTAATCATCCACATCTAGCTCAACCTCCCGTGTCGCTGTTAGATAAGGAACGGATTTCGTTAAGTTTTTTTTTTGGAGAGTCTTATCGGGTGCAGTGGCTGTAGCCGATCGTTTAGTTACAAGACGGATGCCTATGGATACATTGTGCAGGTTATGCAGCCAGTCTTCGGAGTCTATTAACCATGTGCTTTTTCAATGTGAATCAGCCAGGGCTATTTGGGATCTTTCGCGGCTTAATCTCCCCTCGAATGGCTTCTCGAATTCCCTTGAGGTGAATATGTCAACCGTGCTTGATTGGTTAGATGACCAGAACATAATTTAGGAGATCAGAATAACGATTCCTTGGATACTATGGTGGATATGGAAGAACAAAAATGCCTTCCTTTTCTCAGGTAATCAGGATTCGAGTGCTAGAATCATCCAAGTGGCTAATGATGAAGCAAAAGCTTGGAAAGAGGCTAATAACTTAGTCGACACTGAAGATGCTTGCAAATGGCAACCTTCGCCGAATGGAAAGCTCAAGTGCAATCTAAATGTTCATTGGAGGAATTCGAGGTTACATTGTGGAGCTGCTTGGATCGTCCGAGACCACATGAGTTATGCTATTTTTCATGCTAGAGATGCTTTCACCAAAGCGCCCAATAGAACTATAGCGGAACTCAAAGGTGTAATTTGGGCGATCAAAAGCCTTCGTGATTTGAGATTGGAGAATGTGGTACTAGCATTAGATTGTAGAAAGGCTTTTACAGCTATAATGAATCTGGCCAAGATACCATGTGCTCACAGATCAAATTTACAGGTTGCAGCAGGGCTGGGGCATTGTAGGTTTTGAACTTGAAGCAGCACAAGCGAACCAGGCTGTACAAGCAATCACCTAAAGCATGACTAGAGATGAAAGATTACAATCGTATCTGTCCATCAGTGGTCCGGCGGTCCGGCTTGGCTGTAAGTTTTCAGACCGGAGCGTCGATGTCTCGGTTTTATTACATTTTGTAAGGGCTATCTGTAGCATCATTAGTCTTAGTTTTAGGCTTAAGTGCTATGGTTTGGGGGGTCATCTCCTTCTTTGTAAACCCCCTCTGGAGTAATTTTACCATTCTTAAATGAATTCCAGACGATTAAAAAAAAAGTTGAGAAGATGGGCCGAGCCACATGGACCCGTCCATTACTTCCTAAGAGGTTTCCTAATGACTAAGCTTACTCAAATCATCAAACTCTAATCACGGTAAGTACTCAAATCATCAAACTCTAATCAGCAAACTCTAATCAAAGTAAGTATTAAGCTTTGCTCATCAACTGCAAGAATCTGTGATTATACTCTCTTGATTCTATCACCTTCAACAATCAGAAATCCTTCACTGGCTAGCGTTCCCACCGCTTTTCTTACCTGATTAATGCGTCACAACAACAAAGACTTTTGTTAGTTTCTCTGTCCTTAATGAGCAGATCAAAAACTTTTGATATGCAAAGGTTTGTTTATAAAAAACGACTCACATCATGAAGATGAATTTCGGTGTTTATGTTGCCTCCATGCTTCTTCAGTTCTTCCAGTAACTGCACAACATTTCCCATTGTACTTAGCAAATTCTCTGAATATAACGGTTTTTTCCAATTTGCATGAAAAAAGAATGGGAAACTAAAGGAGTAAAGCATTAATACCTCGGATAAACGCATTGATGATCCTCCGATTTGCATTTTCTCAAGAGTTATGTCTCGAATTGACGACACCAAGATATCCCGTCTCATTCGTTCACTTGCTGAGACTCCAGTGTTTATCAGGTCCATGTCAATGGTCCCTTCACCAAGATAAAACATAAAACGGTGTTTAGTGTTTACCCTCATAATAATAACGTGTTATAAGTTACTGTGAAGAAGCTTACCAGTGGCGTGATCTGTTGCTGATTGCTGCATTGCAACTCTGAGAAGTCGAAATGCTTCGTCCACGTCATGTTTTTCAACCTTTATCCATCACAAGAACCATTTTTAGTTTGGTGTGAAATGCAAAAAAAAAAAAAGAAAGATAATTGCATATCAAACATATGAATGATTCACTAACCCATTCGGAGAAGCGCATCCGAGCCAAGGCCTCACTAAGTCTGATCAAACTCTCGATTTGCCTAGGAGTTGCTGTTATCACCTGTGCCAAATTAAAGAAAATCTAAAGCATGAGACCAACCATATATCATTTTTATGAGCCTCTGTTCCGAAACATATAAGTTCGAAAAGCACACCTTTTTACTACTACCGGCAAACTTCCCTGCTTTTCTCAGCTCAACATATCCTCGGGTCAACTCCTCTGCAGCTTCATCTGATAGTTTAGGATGAATGTTCTTGCGGGCATAGCTAACATAAGTTGTCAGTGTAGTAATATCCAAAGATTCCTCCTGCACACTCTGCGGGATTGAGATGAAACGACATCAGTCAATGTAAGAACAAGGCGAAACACAATCATCTATCAAGTTATCAGACGCTGAGGAAAAATATAAGACCTCTGCGTTTTCAAAGTGTAGGGCCACAATATGCTTAGCTAGCCGTCGATCGGTCTGCTCATCAGGCTTGTCAAGAATCAAGTAGATCAAATCGAATCTAAGAATTAAAGTGCGATAAAATTAGTACACCACTAGATATCTTCTTTTGCAGAAGAGGAAATCTTTTAATGTCAGTTTCGGATAAAGATTGGAGCATACCTAGAAAGCAAGGTAGGAGGAAGGTGAATGTTCTCAATAACAGAAAGCCGGGGATTATAGCGTGATCCACTAGGATTTGCACAAGCCAATACAGAGGTTCTAGCATTTAGAGATGCAATAATACCAGCCTTTGCTATTGAAACAGTCTGCTGTTCCATAACCTGTCAGAGCAACAATGTTCATCAGCAATGCAATCTTATGGACCAGAGGCCGCAATTAAGAGGGACACCTAGAAAATGGCAATGTTAAGAAGGAGAGAGTAACAAACCTCATGCAGCATGCTCCTCGCACTGTCAGACATTTTGTCAAATTCATCAATACAGCAGATACCTCGGTCACTAAGAACAAGAGCTCCACTCTCCAAAACCTAAACGATGTTCCGTTCACGTTAACAGGTCAGGCTTGAGAAGACCGTGAAAATACAATGAGTACAAAAAGATTGAATACAAAATTAATGAACATACAGTTTCTCCTGTCTCGGGGTCTTTAGCTACGTAAGCTGTTAAACCAACAGCTGAGCTCCCTCGCCCACTTGTGTAAATTCCACGCGGTGAAAGCTTGTGAATGTACTGAAGCAGCTGGGACTTGCTTGTACCAGGGTCACCAACAAGTAAGATGTTGATGTCGCCACGAAAATTAGCACCAGATGCCAAGTTCAAAGCATTCCCTCCAAAAAGCTTCACATTTGAAATTTGTCTCAGTAAAAGGAACTAATGTCGTTTAGATTTTGTTGAAACCATAAGCAAGTATCATAAGCGTTACAGCACCTGGCACAGAAGACCCTTTTTGACGTCATCCAACTCCCAGATGTTTGGTGCCAGCGATCTACTAAGCTTCTCATATATATCTGGTTGTTTAGCGAGTTCCTGAAACTTCCTCAACTGCAAATTAACACGAAACTTGGTTGGAATGAAGGAATAAGTTACAAATTTATAATTCTATGTAGTTAAAAAGATGAAGAACCTTCTCCTCATCTAACTCAACATCTTCATCGACTCTACGCAGACTATTGTCAGCATCCATTGGATCCTCAGCAGCCATTCTTGTCTTACTTGCTTTCTTTATGTGAAGGCAATCGATGTAGGTCTGTACACAACATTAATAAGAGAAAATAATTGAAAATGTCAGAACTGAATAAGAATAACGAGGAGCTACTAACAGAAGAAAAGATAGGATGACATGCCTTAAACACAGATTTCACAGTCCTTTGAGCAGGTCCCACTCGGACGGTCATCGCTCTGTAAATTCCAGTGACCTATCAAGAAAATAAGCTTTGATTATCAACCAAAACCATAGTAACGCTTGTACTACCCTGATTAAATCACTGCTTTTACCTCAATCCTGTCACCAGGCTTTCCATTATCAACTAGCTTATCATGAAGCAACAAGCTAACTGTGTGAGGTGTTCCTCCTTCAGGAATCTCATCAGGCGTTTCCTGAAGTCTCACAATCTGCTTATCGGCAAACCTGATTCACGAATGAAAGGGAATGAATTACAGGATTTAAACAGGATCAGACGAACCCATGTCTAGAACTCACTCACCTGCATCGGTTGTGTACTAGTGTCATAGAGTTCTTGGCAAGGCATTCTTGTTTCAAGCAAGTAGGAGGCTCGCTTATTTTCCCTAACAATGAAACAAACATTAGTATAAACTATACGCACATATATACAAAATTGATCAATCCAAGTGATCAAATTACCTCTATCGACTATGATGGGGTCAGAGAAGTAACCACAAACGAGGCATCTAAACACAGCTTCCCTGATTTCAGGAATGATTGAGCTACTCCGAATTATCATTCCTTTTAAAGAGATCATCTTCTCGATGTCTGACCAATAAAAACACAAGCTAAGCTAAGCCACTAGAGAACTAAGAAACTGGGAAAAAATGAACTATGAAGACAATACTAACCAGATGGATTGAGATTTCTCATGGAAGTGGAAGTCCTGAGGTTGAAAATCCTCACTTGAACATGCTTCTCGAACAAACAATTGATCGAGGAAACAATATCCATCAGCACAATATCAAAGATAGCGAGAACTTCCAAAGGATACCGAACCATCTTGTTGTACAAATCAGGATCATAATCGAACACATCATACGCATCAACATCAATCCATTCTCCTTCGATTTCAATCACCTTCCGTATCGAAGCCATATACTTGCCTTCTCTAAACAAATCTTCACTATTCTCTTTAGCTTCTCTGAAATGCTTAACGAACATCTCAATCGCCGATTTGACATCTTGCACACTGATGTTGGTTCCCCAGACGAAAGTCGGAGTGGTGTCCTCGGCTCCGTCGTCTTCACCATCTTCGGAAGAAGGCGGTGCTTCGTCAGTATACGATGGGGTCGCTGGGCCGCCGCGTTCATTTCTGCCGTTAGATCTGGCGGCGGAAGGACGAGATGTAGGAGGAGTTGAGTTTGAGGCTCCGAGACGTGATGGCGGCGGTGGAGTTGCGAATTGAGTAGGCGTAGAGGATCTTCCTCGCCGGCGACTGCGGAGGGCGGCGGGGGAAGAGTATGTGTTACCGATAGGGCTTGAAGCGTTCTCTTCGGGAGAGGAAGGACCTGCGAGTAGTGAGACAAATCAAAATCACGAAACGATTTTCATACTGAGAGAGAGAGTAGGTAAGAAAGAGAGATAGAGAGAGAGAGTACCGTCGTTAGTGTTGCCGGGAGGAGAATCGGAAGCCATGGCTGATCGGAGAGTTGAGAGAGAAGAGTGAGAGATTTCGGCGCTTTTTAGTGAGTAGATAGAGTTGATTTGGGCGGGACTTCACTTGATTTTGGCGCCATTATTTGTTTGGGCTTTCAAATGGGTCTATAATTTGGGTCTATTATAAATTATGACCCGAAGGCATATTGCTCCCAGATATACCTGGCCAATTATTCAGTTCGGGTCTTGGTTCGTTCGGTTACTCGGTATTTTGGTTTAGCTAAAAGCGCCGATAGAAGCGAATAAAGTTTGGTTGGAATTGATTTGGAGTGGTAAAATTCAAATTGGTTATGTCGTTGCCGAAATGAACCGAGTTAGGGATCATGTTGCACAATTGAACCGAACTTTGGCCTTTAACAAAAAATTCGAGTTTTTGATACATTCTTGTTAAATTCGGTACATTTTGTTTATTTCTTAATTTCGATAATTTTTGCCTAGTACAATCCTTCGATTATTTTGATTGAAACCGGTTTGCAGAAATAGAATAATGAAATCGAACGGTACCAAACTTTATAAATTCTGGTTCGGTTTAAATTCGGTTCCCACCGAATGCCTATTCCTAATCCCAATGCATGCAATGCAGTATTACTAATCCACATTCTTAGCAACACAAAAATGAATGATTCATTATTAAATCATATGATTTTGACTAAATCTTAATGAGTAGAAGTTGGAATAGTACTATCCAAACAAACGCTTTACTCAATCTTGAATTCAATCAAAAGCTAAAACATAACAAGCCTAACTGTTCTTCATTGATTCTTGACACAAAAGTAACGATCGATTCACCAAAATTGCAGTAAGCAAACGCAACTCAAACCAATCGATCGAAAAACCCAAAATCCAAACTACGATTTACACAGAGACAGAGATGAATCCAAGTAACTAAAGAAAATGATCTAAAAAGCGTGTGTACCAGCTGAGAAAATCCGAAAGAAAAATGTTTCCCAGAGAAAATCGAAGAACATCATCGATTCATCAGCACCTGAACCTGATGCCGAGACCATGCTTGCCATAGACGCAACCAGGCTTCAATTGCGAGTCCAGAGACTTCTTAAAGATCTTATCGAACGCTCTCTTCCCAATCTTCTTCATCCTCTCTATCTTCATCTTCTTGCTCACGCTCCATGGTACAAGCTCATCATCAAGATTACAGTAATGGTCTTCATCAACGTCATCGACATCGAGATCCTCGGCCCGTTTGCGATTCACGTAATCATCTCTACAAAGAATGACCATCCTCCGGCGAAACGAACCAACATCGCCGTCGTAATCACCAAAGATAGCCTCCGGGAACGTCTGCCGCGGCGGAGCAGCCGAGAAATTGAAGGAGGAAGAATCTTCCGATGAATTGGATTGATTCGCCATGTTTGCTCTGGTTCGTGTGATTTTTGTTGTTTGATGGATTCAAGACGCTTTGTTTCTTCACCAAGAAGTTAACGGCTTTTTATACTAAGAGACGAAGCGGTTTATGTGTTTGTTACAACTTTTTTTTTGACTGAGCAGTAAAACATAAAAATATCACTCTAACAATAAAAATTACGTAGAAGAAAGATTAATGGCTTGTTGGAGTAGCTTTCTTTTTGCTTTTGCTCAGTTTCTTCTATCGATTATTGATTATGAATAAAAAAAATAAGAAGGCTCATTGTGTTTTAGTTTTACCACATGGGTACTGTTTAACGATGTTCAGTCGAATCTTGGTTTTTAAACGTTAAAGTTAACTTGGTGTAGTTAGTGTTATATAATGTATAGTTTATAGTGTTAGGTATACAAGAATGTAGTTTGTATAAGCTTGTCATCAAACATAGTTGGTGTAGTTGAAACTGTAAACCAATAACATAAGTGAGCGAAACAGCGATTCTCAAAACAAGTTTTGGGAATGTAAACCGTAATAATCTTCAAATCATCACTATGAATTACTTATAATTGATTTATCAACAACTTTGAGAGAAAGAAATGCAATATATTTTCATTATGAAAATTTCAATTTTTAAGACCCATAGAAAACTCCAGTTTTCATGCCATTATTTTCCCTCAAACCTAGACAAAACCATCAAATTATGTTTTGAATAAGAGCAAATCATGTAGCATGGTTTTTTTTTTTGGATAACTCAGGGAATGATGGAAGAGGCGCAACCCATGGATATATATTTTTTTCTGTGTATTTAAATGCGTCATAAGCAAAAGCCTATATTTATGTAGGTATTCAAAAATAATGTGATGGAATTTTACATAGCAAGTGGATGGAAATTAAAACTTGTTAGCGTATCAAAGCATAATTCTCTTGAATATCTTTGGAACTTTTTTTTTTTTTTTTTTTTGCGTAGAGGTAGAGTTAAACCAACATCATTTTGACTTGGGTTAAACGATACAATTTATCGTTCATTAGTCTTTAAACGGAGTTTTACGTTTAGGTTTAATTTGAAATTTTGAACATGTAAATTGAAATATTGAGTATCAATACAAGACAAGATTCCTTAGGTCTTATTTAGGTGAAACAAAGATCATGGGGCTTTGTTTGCATTTTCCTTAGTTCTCTGCATATATATTCTAATCAGCTTCAAAATTAATTTAGAAAAGGCTCATAACTCGCATCCTCCTTTTACGAATCCCCCAATATGCATTATTTTCCAGGATTTCCAACAATTTCCAACAATCTCGCCAGATGCTTCATCAATCACATTCGGTTGGCCAGCTTGTGCCATAAATGATCCTGAGAAAGAATCAGGCATTAATTATGTCAATATCATGGAACACCACCACAAATTAGTCCTTCTTATCTCACCAAGCTAGTCTAAGTTAAAAGGTGCAAGAATGAGGAAATGATGCTCATGAATAGGGAATGAGGAAAAAGTTGGAAATATATATATATATATATATATATATATATATTTTTAATCTGTAAGTGACATAAATTTTTTTAACTAACTAGCAGTTTTATCTAAGAAGACATAAAGTTAAACTTAATGAGTTTTTGGCTTATTCACATCATACTGAATTCAAGGCATATGCTCCCAACACTATAAGAAAAATATCATTTTACAACGGTCGAAATGATCGTTATTTCGTCGTAATAGGGCTATTACGACGGACTACCGACGATTTAAAAATCGTCGTAAAGTCATCGTCGTAAAATCGTCGTATATTATACGACGGTTTCGTTTCGTCGTAACATCGAGGGAAACAAAATCGTCGTAAATGCGTCGTACAGTTTACGACGATTTTACATCGAATTGCGTCGACTTGGTCTTCGCCTAGACTGTCGTTAAGTGGTCGTTAATGGTCGACGTAAGATCGTCGTAAAATGTACGACGCATAAATCGTCGTAAATCAATCGTAAAGTATTTAATCATTTCGTCGTAAAATCGTCGTAAAGCACGGACGTATAATCGTCGTATTTGTCGTTGTACATTTTAGTCGTAAATTCATCGTAATATTTACGACGAATGTACGACGGTTTTAATAAAGCTATTACGACGATTATACGACGTTTAATATAATTGAAAATTAAAAAAAGAAAATCGAATTAAAATTTAAATTAAAAAAAAATAATTTACAATTTAAAATTTATTAAAATTTGAAATTAAAATTAATTGTAATTTACATAAAAACCCTACAGCTCTAAATCTAAACCTAAATCTAAATCGTCGATCCCGTCACCGGTCTCCTCCCCATCGTCCTGGACGTGTTCCTTGCCGGGTCTTCGGTTTGATGCTTCCGCCGGCGCCTGATCTCCGGTTCTAGGAGGCTCAACCCCGAGAGATCGGAACATCTCCTCGTCCGTCTGCATCGGCGGTTGCGTCCTAGTGAATGACCCGGCGGCAGACGAACCGACAACCCCATCAGTCCGCAGCTTGTCCAACTGCGCCATGAGCACCGGGTTGTCGGCTCCCATGATCTCGAAGAGACCGTAGAGCTGTTCGATCCTCGTCTCGTAACGGGTCCGCATCTGATCGATCTCCTGGCGGATAACCGGATCCGGGACCCGGACGTGACCAGACGCCGTAGCTCTCGGAGTATCACGGATGGACCCCATCCCTAATACCCGCCCATTTTTCTTTGGGGCAACCTACAAATATTTAAAAACATTATGGTTAGAAATTTAATTTAAAACTAAAATTACATTAATTAATTAAATATAGCAATTAAATTTACCTCTTCGAAGATCTGGTCCATCTCCGCCACCGTCAGCGTCGGGGTCGATTGGACCGAGCTACCTCTGGGAGACGTTTGTCGCTCCTCGATCGCCGCACAGGTGGCGTTGTAGATCTCCTCCGCCCGAGGATCCGTGAATTCGCCGTTCCGCTTCTTATGCGTCTCGGCGAAAACCTTTGTCATCGGAGGAAGTTCTCCTCTGTTATCTTCGACCTACAAAATCAAAATGAAAAATTAATTAGTATCGAGAAATAAGAGTTAATTATTTGAAAACAAAAAAATTAATAATTTTAATTTACTTACCATTATAAGCCGTCTTCCGGCAAAAGGAATCTGGCTGGAAGTGTGCGGGACGTTCTTCTGATTTCCCGCATCGTCAGTAGCGTTCCTGAAAAATATTTTCATTAGAATCTATTATAAGAAAAAAAATAATGTAAATATTATTGGAATTAACTACTTACCTAGATCCGGAACACTTGGCGGCCGTAGTCTGATTGTGCGGATCCAACCAGTACTGGACAAGGCCCGCCAGACGGTATTTGGCCATAGGCGCCGGCTTGGCCTTGTCGCCGTCAACCTCCCACTTCCGTTTCCAGTCGGAAACGGTGTTGTTGAGGCGGAATTTGACCTTCTCCTTGAAGGCCGTCTCCACACGTCCGTGTGCGGATGTTTCCCAATGCCAGTTTTGCTAGGAAAAAAAAGAAGTTAGTAATTATTGTAAAAAGTTTTAAAATTAAAATTAAACGAAATGGTAAATTACTTACCGCAAAACACTTGAACCAAGTGTCAAGTGTGGCCTGATCCAGTTTCTTCCAGCTAGTATGGAGTTGTACGAAAAACCCCTTGATGATATCCGCAATGTTACGACCGACTGCATTGTCGGTCGTAAACCTAGTCAAATGGAAAGAGAAAAAGTAAATTAATATCAGATATATAAGAATAAATATTAATTAATTTAAAAATATTGTAGGAAAAAAATTACATACCAAATATCTATTTAAATTTACCAAAATCCGGGCCTAACTAAATTCCGAAACCTAAATCTAAATTCCGAACCTAAATCTAAATTCCGAACCTAAATCTAAAATAATATGTAATGAAATTAATTTTTAAAAATACTTACAAATTAATTGGCTGGAGAGTAGGGAGAGAAGGGAGAGGTAGATTTCTAGAGAGATAGAGAGATTTCTAGAGAGAGAAAGGGAAGAGAGGAATGAGCGACGAAAGGGGGAAAACTCGCGTCCCTTATATAGATTTTGTGATCGTCGTAAAATCGTCGTAACTTTACGACGGTTTTACGACGATTCGGTTGTATAACAGTCGGTCCACTGCATGACATGACACGTGTCGTGATGGGAGCATTTGACCGTTATGACGGTTTTACGACGATTAAACCCAAAACCATCGTAAAATCGTCGTAACGTCTAAACATTTATAACCTCGTACCTCGGATCAAGAGCCTATCCGG